>NC_092370.1:148367949-148544500 GCF_030028105.1 Mobula birostris
ATACTATTTGTATTGTCAAAGCATGCTATGCACTGAAAAAACAACTTTTTTGTCTTAATGTGCAGAGGCATGAAACAACTTTCAAACAACTCAGAAACATGTTGGAGGTTAACTTCAAATGTTTCCATCAGGTTTGCAGTAAGTACCTTTGTGCAAAATTGAAATGTATACTACTTTTATTGTCAAAGCATTTATGCACTGAGAAAACAATTTTTTGTCTTGATGTGCAGAGGCATGAAGCAACTTACAAACGATCAGAAACATGTTGGAGGTTAACTTCAAATGTTTCCATTAGGTTTGCAGTAAGTACTTTGGTGTAAAATTGAAATGTATACTACCTTTATTGTCAAAGCATTGTAGGCACTGAGAAATCAACTTTTTTATCTTCAAGTGCAGTGGCATGAAACAACTTTCAGACAAGTCAGAATCATGTGGGAAGTTAAGCTAAGGTGTTTCCATTAGCTTTGCAGTAAGTACTTTGTTGTAAAATTGATATGTGTACTATTTGTATTGTCAAAGCATTGTATGCACTGAGAAAACAACTTTTTGTCATGATGTGCAGAGGCATGAAACAACTTGCAAACAACTCAGAAACATGTGGGAAGTTAACTTAAAATGTTTCCATCTGGTTTGCACTCTGCACTTTAGAGGAAAATTGAAATGTATACAAATTAATGTCAGAGCATTGTATGCACTGAGAAAGCAGCTTTTTTGTCTTGATGTGCAGAGGCATGAAACAACTTTCAAACTACTCAGAATAATGTGTGAAGTTAACCTAAGGTGTTTCCATAAGGTTTGCTGTAAGTAATTTGGTGTAAAATTGAAATGTATACTATTTGTATTGTCAAAGCATTGTATGCACTGAGAAAGGAACTTTTTTGTCTTGATGTGCAGAGGCATGAAACAACTTTCAAA
Organism: Mobula birostris; assembly: GCF_030028105.1. Classification (NCBI taxonomy): domain Eukaryota; kingdom Metazoa; phylum Chordata; class Chondrichthyes; order Myliobatiformes; family Myliobatidae; genus Mobula; species Mobula birostris. The sequence goes on from NC_092370.1 coordinate 148,368,865, forward strand.
CTACTCAGAATAATGTGTGAAGTTAACTTAAGGTGTTTCCGTAAGGTTTGCTGTAAGTACTTTGGTGTAAAATTGAAATGTATACTACCTTTATTGTCAAAGCATTGTATGCACAGAGAAAGCAACTTTTTTGCCTTCATGTGCAGAGGCATGAAACAACTTTTAAACAACTCAGAAACATGTGGGATGTTAAGATAAGAAGTTTCCATCTGGTTTGCACTCTAACTTTGGAGGAAAATAGAAAAGTATACTACTTTAATTTCAGAGCATTGTATGCACTGAGAAAGCAACTTTTTTGTCTTGATGAGCAGAGGCATGAAACAACGTTCCAACTACTCCTAATGATGTGGGATGTTAAGCTAAGGTGTTTCCATTCGGTTTGCAGTAAGTACTTTGGTGTAAAATTGAAATGTATACTATTTATATTGTCAAAGTGTTGTATGCACTGAGAAAACACCTTTTTTGTCTTGATGTGCAGAGGCATGAAACAACTTTCAGACATCTCAGAATCATGTGGGAAGTTAACCTAAGGTATTCCCATTATGTTTGCAGTATGTGCTTAGGTGTAAAATTGAAGTGTATACTATTAGTATTGTCAAAGCATTGTATGCACTGAGATAACAACCTTTTTGTCTTGATGTGTAGAGGCATGAAACAACGTTCCAACTACTCATAATCATGGGTGAAGTTAACCGAAGGTGTTTCCATAAGGTTTGCTGTAAGTACTTTGGTGTGAAATTCAAATGTATACTATTTGTATTGTCAAAGCATGCTCTGCACTGAGAAAACAACTTTTTTGTCTTAATCTGCAGAGGCATGAAACATCTTTCAAACAACTCAGAAACATGTTGGAGGTTAAATTAAAAAGGTTCCATCAGGTTTGCAGTAAGTACTTTTGTGCAAAATTGAAATGTATACTATTTTTATGGTCAAAGCATTTATGCACTGAGAAAACAACTTTTTTGTCTTGATGTGCAGAGGCATGAAACAACTTACAAACGACTCAGAAACATGTTGGAAGTTAACCTAAAGTGTTTCTATTAGGTTTGCAGTAAGTAATTTGGTGTAAAATTAAAATGTATACTATTTGTATTGTCAAAGCATTGTATGCACTGAGAAATCAACTTTTTGTCTTGATGTGCAGGGGCATGAAACAACTTTCAGACAACTCAGAATCATGTGGGAAGTTATCCTGAGGTTTTTCCATTAGCTTTGCAGTTAGTACTTTGTTGTAAAATTGGTATGTGTACTATTTGTATTGTCAAAGCATTCTATGCACTGAGAAAACAACTATTTGTCTTGATGTGCAGAGGCATGAAACAACTTTCAAACAACTCAGAAACATCTGGGAAGTTAAGATAAAAAGTTTTCATCAAGTTTGCACTCTGCACTTTGGAGGAAAATTGAAATGTATACTACTTTAATGTCAGAGCATTGTATGCACTGAGAAAGCAACTTTTTTGTCTTGATGTGCAGCGGCATGAAACAACTTTCAAACTACTCAGAATAATGTGTGAAGTTAACCTAAGGTGTTTCCATAAGGTTTGCAGTAAGTACTTTTGTGCAAAATTGAAATGTATACTACTCTTATTGTGAAAGCATTTATGCACTGAGAAAACAATTCTTTTGTCTTGATGTGCCGAAGCATGAAACAACTTACAAACAACTCAGAAACATCTGTGAAGTTAACTTAAAATGTTTCCATCTGGTTTGCACTCTACACTTTGTTGGAAAATTGAAATGTATACTACTTTAATGTCAGAGCATTGTATGCACTGAGAAAGCAACTTTTTTGTCTTGATGAGCAGAGGCGTGAAACAACTTTCAAACAACTCATAATCATGTGGGAAGTTAACCTAAGGTGTTTCCATTAGGTTTGGAGTAAATACTTTGTTGTAAAATTGATATGTGTACTATTTGTATTGTCAAAGCATTGAATACACTGAGAAAACAACTATTTCTCTTGATGTGCAGAGGCATGAAACAACTTTCAAACAACTCAGAAACATGTGAGAATTTAACTTAAAATGTTTCCATCTGGTTTGCACTCTGCACTTTGGTGGAAAATTGAAATGTATACTAAATTAATGTCAGAGCATTGTATGCACTGAGAAAGCAACTTTTTTGTCTTGATGTGCAGAGGCATGAAACAACTTTCAAACTACTGAGAATAATGTGTGAAGTTAACCTAAGTTGTTTTGCATAAGGTTTGATGTAAGTACTTTGGTGTAAAATTGAAATGTGTTCTACTTTCATTGTCAAAGCATTGTAAGCACAGATAAAGAACCTTTTTTGTATTCATGTGCAGACGCATGAAGCAACATTCAAACAACTCAGAAACATGTTGGAAATTAACTTAAAATATTTCCATCAGGTTTGCAGTAAGTACTTTTGTGCAAAATTGAAATCTATACTACTTTAATGTCAGAGCATTGTATGCACTGAGAAAGCAACTTTTTTGTCTTGATGTGCAGAGGCATGAAACAACTTTCAAACTACTGAGAACAATGTGTGAAGTTAACCTAAGTTGTTTCCATAAGGTTTGCTTTAAGTATTTTGGTGTAAAATTGAAATGTGTACTACTTTCATTGTCAAAGCATTGTAAGCACAGATAAAGAAACTTTTTTGTCTTCATGTGCAGAGGCATGAAACAACTTTCAAACAACTCAGAAACATGTGGGAAGTTAACTTAAAATGTTTCCATCTGGTTTGCACTCTGCACTTTGGAGGAAAATTGAAATGTATACTACATTAATGTCAGAGCATTGTATGCACTGAGAAAGCAACTTTTTTGTCTTGATGTGCAGAGGCATGAAACAACTTTCAAACTACTCAGAATAATGTGTGAAGTTAACCTAAGGTGTTTCCATAAGGTTTGCTGTAAGTACTTTGGTGTAAAATTGAAATGTATACTATTTGTATTGTCAAAGCATTGTATGCACTGAGAAAGCAACTTTTTTGTCTTGATGTGCAGAGGCATGAAACAACTTTGAAACTACTCATAATCATGTGGGAAGTTAACCTAAGGTGATTCCATTAGGTTTCCAGTAAGTACTTTGGTGGAAAATTGAAATGAATAATATTTGTATTGTCAAAGCATTGTATGCACTGAGAAATCAACTTTTTTTTCTTGATGTGCAGAGGCATGAAACAACTTTCAAACAACTCAGAAACATGTGAGAAGTTAACTTAAAGTGTTTCCATCTGGTTTGCAAATCTGCACTTTGGTGGAAATTTGAATATAATACTACTTAAATGTCAGAGCATTGTATGCACTGAGAAAACAACTTTTTTGTCATGATGTGCAGAGGCATGAAACAACTTTTAAACAACTCAGAAACATGTGGGAAGTTAACTTAAAATGTTTCCATCTGGTTTGCACTCTGCACTTTGGAGGAAAATTGAAATGTATACTACTTTAATGTCAGAGCATTCTATGCACTGAGAAAGCAACTTTTTTGTCTTGATGAGAAGAGGCATGAAACACCTTTCAAAGAACTCATAATCATGTAGGAAGTTAACCTAAGGTGTTTCCATAAGGTTTGCAGTAAGTACTTTGGTGTAAAATTGAAATGTATACTATTTGTATTGTCAAAGCATTGTATGCACTGAGAAATCAACTTTTTTGTCTTGATGTGCAGAGACATGAAACAACTTTCAGACAATTCAGAAACATGTGGGAAGTTAACTTAAAATGTTTCCATCTGGTTTGCACTCTGCACTTAGGAGGGAAATTGAAATGTATACTACTTTAATGTCAGAGCATTGTATGTGCACTGAGAAAGCAACTTTTTTGTCTTGATGAGCAGAGGCATGAAACAACGTTCCAACTACTCATAATCATGTGGGAAGTTAACCTAAGGTGTTTCCATTAGGTTTACAGTAAGTACTTTGGTCTAAAATTGAATTGTATACTATTTGTATTGTCAAAGCATGCTATGCACTGAGAAAACAACTTTTTTGTCTTAATGTGCAGAGGCATGAAGCAACTTTCAAACAACTCAGAAACATGTGGGAAGTTAACTTAAAATGTTTCCATCTGGTTTGCACTCTGCACTTTGGAGGAAAATTGAAATGTATACTACATTAATGTCAGAGCATTGTATGCACTGAGAAAGCAACTTTTTTGTCTTGATGTGCAGAGGCATGAAACAACTTTCAAACTACTCAGAATAATGTGTGAAGTTAACCTAAGGTGTTTCCATAAGGTTTGCTGTAAGTACTTTGGTGTAAAATTGAAATGTATACTATTTGTATTGTCAAAGCATTGTATGCCCTGAGAAAGCAACTTTTTTGTCTTGATGTGCAGAGGCATGAAACAACTTTCAAACTACTCAGAATAATGTGTGAAGTTAACCTAAGGTGTTTCCATAAGGTTTGCTGTAAGTACTTTGGTGTCAAATTGAAATGTATACTATTTGTATTGTCAAAGCATGCGATGTAGTGAGAAAGTAAGTTTTTTGTCTTAATGAGCAGAGGCATGAAACAACTTTCCAACTACTCACAATCATTTGAGAAGTTAACCTAAGGTATTTCCATTAGGTTGGCAGTAAGTACTTTGGTGTAAAATTGAAATGTATACTACTTTTATTGTCAAAGCATTGTATGCACAGAGAAAGCAACTTCTTTGTCTTGATGTGCAGAGGCATGAAACAACTTACAAATGACTCAGAAACATGTGGGAAGCTAACCTAAGGTGCTTCTATTGGGTTTGCACTCTGCACTTTGGAGGAAAATTGAAATGTATACTACTTTAATGTCAGAGCATTGTATGCACTGAGAAAGCAACTTTTTTGTCTTGATGAGCAGAGGCGTGAAACAACTTTCAAACAACTCATAATCATGTGGGAAGTTAAGCTTAGGTGTTTCCATTAGGTTTGCAGTAAATACATTGGTGTAAAATTAAAATGTATACTATTTGTATTGTCAAAGCATTGTATGCACTGAGAAATCAACTGTTTTTTTCTTGATGTGCAGAGGCATGAAACAACTTTCAGACAACCCAGAATCATGTGGAAAGTTAACCTAAGGTGTTTCCATTAGCTTTGCAGTAAGTACTTTGTTGTAAAATTCATATGTGTACTATTTGTAAAGTCAAAGCATTGAATACACTGAGAAAACAACTATTTCTCTTGATGTGCAGAGGCATGAAACAACTTTCAAATAACTCAGAAAACTGTGGGAAGTTAACTAAAATGTTTCCATCTGGTTTGCACTCTGCACTTTGGAGAAAAATTGAAATGTATACTACTTTAATTTCAGAGCATTGTATGCACTGAGAAAGCAACTTTTTTGTCTTGATGTGTAGAGGCATGAAACAATTTTCAAACTAGTCATAATCATGTGGGAAGTTAATCTAAGATGTTTCCATTAGGTTTGCAGTAAGTACTTTGGTGTAAAATTGAAATGTATACTATATGTATTGTCAAAGCACTGTATGCACTGAGAAAAGAACTTTTTTGCCTTGCTGCGCAGAGGCATGAAACAACTTTCAAACCACTCAGAATCATGTGGGATGTTAACTTAAAATGTTTCCATCAGGTTTGCACTCTGCACTTTGGCGGAAAATTGAAATGTATACTACTTTAATGTCAGAACATTGTATGCACTGAGAAAACAACATTTTTGTCTTGATGAGCAGAGGTTTGAAACAACTTTCAAACTATTCAGAATCATGTGCGAAGTTAACCAAAGGTGTTTCCATTAGGTTTGCAGTCAGGACTTTTGAGTACAATTGAAATGTATACTACGTTTATGTCAAAGCATTGTATTCATTGCGAAATCAACTTTTTTGCCTTTATGTGCAGAGGCATGAAACAACTTTCAGACATCTCAGAATCATGTGGGACGTTAACCTAAGGTGTTTCCATTAGGTTTGCAGTAAGTGCTTTGGTGTAACATTGAAATGTATACTATTAATATTGTCAAAGCATTGTATGGATTGAGATAACAACTTTTTTGTCTTGATGTGTAGAGGCATGAAACAACTTTCAAACCACTCAGAATCATGTGGGAAGTTAACTTAAAATGTTTCCATCTGGTTTGCACTCTGCACTTTGGAGGAAAATTGAAATGTATACCACATTAATGTCAGAGCATTGTATGCACTGAGAAAATAACTTTTTTGTCTTAATGAGCAGAGGCATGAAACAACTTTCAAACTACTCATGATCATGTGGGCAGTTAACCAGAGGTGTTTCCATTAGGTTTGCGTCAGGACTTTTGAGTACAATTGGAATTTATACTACTTTTATGTCAAAGCATTCTATTCACTGAGAAATGAACTTTTTTGTCTCTATGTGCAGAGGCATGAAACAACTTTCAGACATCTGAGAATCATGAGGAAGGTTAAACTAAGGTGTTTCCGTTAAGGTTGCAGTAAGTGCTTTGGTGTAAAATTGAAATGTATACTATTAGCATTGTCAAAGCATTGTATGCACTGAGATAACAACTTTTTTGTCTTGATGTGTAGAGGCATGAAACAACTTTCAGACAACTCAGAATCATGTAGGAAATTAACCTAAGGTGTTTCCCTAAGGTTTGCTTTAAGTACTTTGGTGTAAAATTGAAATGTGTACTACTTTCATTGTCAAAGCATTGTAAGCACAGATAAAGAAACTTTTTTGTCTTCATGTGCAGAGGCATGAAACAACTTTCAAACAACTCAGAATCATGTGGGAAGTTAGCCTAAGGTGATTCCATTAGCGTTGCAGTAAGCACTTTGTTGTAAAATTGATATGTGTGCTATTTGCATTGTCAAAGCATTGTATGCACTGAGAAAACAACTTTTTTGTCTTGATGTGCAGAGGCATGAAACAACTTTCAAACAACTCATAATCATGTGGGAAGTTAACCTAAGGTGTTTCCATTAGTTTTGCAGTAAATACTTTGTTGTAAAATTGATATGTGTACTATTTGTATTGTCACAGCATTGAATACACTGAGAAAACAACTATTTCTCTTGATGTGCAGAGGCATGAAACAACTTTCAAACAACTCAGAAACATGTGAGAAGTTAACTTAAAGTGTTTCGATCTGGTTTGCAATCTGCACTTTGGTGGAAAATTGAATATAATACTACTTAAATGTCAGAGTATTGTATGAACTGAGAAAGCAACTTTTTTGTCTTGATGAGCAGAGGCATGAAACAACTATCCAACTACTCACAATCATTCGGGAAGTTAACCTAAGATGTTTCCATTAGGTTTGCAGTAAGTACTTAGGTGGAAAATTGAAATGTATACTACTTTTATTGTCAAAGCATTGTAAGCACAGAGAAAGCAACTTTTTTGTCTTGATGAGCAGAGGCATGAAACACCTTTCAAACAACTCATAATCATGCGGGAAGTTAACTTAAAATGATTCCATCTGGTTTGCACTCTGCACTTTGGAGGAAAATTGATATGTATACTACTTTAATGTCAGAGCATTGTATGCACTGAGAAAGCAACTTTTTTGTCTTGATGAGCAGAGGCATGAAACAACGTTACAACTACTCATATTCTCTAATCTAATACTTTGGTGTAAAATTGAAATGTATACTATTTGTATTGTCAAAGCATGCTATGCACTGAGAAAACAACTTTTTTGTCTTAATGTGCAGAGGCATAAAACAACTTTCAAACACCTCAGAAACATGTTGGAGGTTAACTTAAAATGTTTCCATCAGGTTTGCAGTAAGTACTTTTGTGCAAAATTGAAATGTATACTACTTTTATTGTCAAAGCATTTATGCACTGAGAAAACAACTTTTTTTGTCTTGATGTGCAGAGGCATGAAACAACTTACAAACGATCAGAAACATGTGGGAAGTTAACTTAAAGTGTTTCCATCTGGTTTGCACTCTGCACTTTGGTGGAAAATTGAAATGTATACTACTTTAATGTCAGACCATTGAATGCACTGAGAAAACAACTATTTTGTCTTTATTTGCAGAGTCATGAAACAACTTTCAGACATCTCAGCATCATGTGGGAAGTTAACCAAAGTGTTCCTATTAGGTTTGCAGTAAGTGCTTTGGTGTAACATTGAAATGTATGCTATTAGTATTGTCAAAGTATTGTATGCACTCTGGTACAACTTTTTTGTCTTCATGTGTAGAGGCATGAAACAACTTTCAAACCACTCAAAATCATGTGGGAAGTTAACTTAAAATGTTTCCATCTGGTTTGCACTCTACACTTTGAGGGAAAATTGAAATGTATACTACATTAATGTCAGAGCATTGTATGCACTGAGAAAGCAACATTTTTGTCTTGATGAGCAGAGGCATGAAACAACTTTCAAACAACTCGTAATCATGTGGGAAGTTAACCTAAGCTGTTTCCATAAGGTTTGCAACAAGTAATTTGGTGTAAAATCGAAATGTATACCATTTGTATTGTCAAAGCATTGTATGCACTGAGAAAACGACTTTTTTTGTCTTGATGTACAGAGGCATTAAACAACTTTCAAACAAATCAGAAACATGTTGCAAATTAACTTAAAATGTTTCCAGCAGGTTTGCAGTAAGTTCTTTTGTGTAAAATTGAAATCTATACTACCTTTATTTTCAAAGCATTGTAGGCACTGAGAAATCAAATTTTTGTCTTGATGTGCAGAGGGATGAAACAACTTTCAGACAACTCAAAATCATGTGGGAAGTTAACCTAAGGTGTTTCCATTAGCTTTGCAGTAAGTAATTTGTTGTAAAATTGATATGTGTACTATTTGCACTGTCAAAGCATTGTATGAACTGAGAAAACAACATTTTTGTCTTGATGTGCAGAGGCATGAACCAACTTTGAAAATACTCAGAAACATGTGGGAAGTTAACGTAAAATGTTTCCATCTTGTTTGCAATCTGTACTTTGGAGGAAAATTAAAATGTATACTACTTTAATGTCAGAGCATGGCATGCACTGAGAAAGCAACTTTTTGTCTTGATGAACAGAGGCATGAAACAATGTTCCAAGTACTCATAATCATGTGGGAAGTTAACCTAAAGTGTTTCCATTAGCTTTGCAGTAAGAACTTTGGTGCAAAATTGAAATGTATACTATTTATATTGTCAAAGCATTGTATGCACTGAGAAAGCAACTTTTTTGTCTTGATGTGCAGAGGCATGAAACAACTTTCAAACTACTCAGAATAATGTGTGAAGTTAACCTAAGGTGTTTCCATAAGGTTTGCAGTAAGTACTTTTTTGCAAAATTGAAATGTATACTACTTTTATTGTCAAAGCATTTATACACTGAGAAAACAATTTTTTTGTCTTGATGTGCAGAGGCATGAAACAACTTACAAACAACTCATAAACATATGGGAAATTAACTTAAAATGTTTCCAGCAGGTTTGCAGTAAGTACTTTTGTGTAAAATTGAAATCTATACTACCTTTATTTCCAAAGCATTGTAGGCACTGAGAAATCAAATTTTTGTCTTGATGTGCAGAGGGATGAAACAACTTTCAGACAACTTAGAATCATGTGGGAAGTTAACCTAAGGTGTTTCCATTAGCTTTGCAGTGAATACTTTGTTGTAAAATTGATATGTGTACTATTTGCACTGTCAAAGCATTGTATGCACTGAGAAAACAACATTTTTGTCTTGATGTGCAGAGGCATGAACCAACTTTCAAACTACTCAGAAACATGTGGGAAGTTAACGTAAAATGTTTCCATCTGGTTTGCAATCTGTACTTTGGAGGAAAATTGAAATGTATACTACTTTAATGTCAGAGCACTGTATGCACTGAGAAAGCAACTTTTTTGTCTTGAGGCATTTAACAACGTTCCAACTACTCATAATCATGTGGGAAGTTAACCTAAGGTGTTTCCATAAGGTTTGCAGTAAGTACTTTTGTGCAAAATTGAAATGTATACTACTTTTATTGTCAAAGCATTTATGCACTGAGAAAACAATTTTTTTTGTCTTGATGTGCAGAGGCATGAAACAACTTACAAACAACTCAGAAACATATGGGAAATTAACTTAAAATGTTTCCATCTGGTTTGCACTCTGCACTTTGGAGGAAAATTGAAATGTATACTACTTTAATGTCAGAGCATTGTATGCACTGAGAAAGCAACTTTTTTGTCTTGATGAGCAGAGGCATGAAACAACGTTACAACTACTCATATTCTCTAATCTAATACTTTGGTGTAAAATTGAAATGTATACTATTTGTATTGTCAAAGCATGCTATGCACTGAGAAAACAACTTTTTTGTCTTAATGTGCAGAGGCATAAAACAACTTTCAAACACCTCAGAAACATGTTGGAGGTTAACTTAAAATGTTTCCATCAGGTTTGCAGTAAGTACTTTTGTGCAAAATTGAAATGTATACTACTTTTATTGTCAAAGCATTTATGCACTGAGAAAACAACTTTTTTTGTCTTGATGTGCAGAGGCATGAAACAAGTTACAAACGATCAGAAACATGTGGGAAGTTAACTTAAAGTGTTTCCATCTGGTTTGCACTCTGCACTTTGGTGGAAAATTGAAATGTATACTACTTTAATGTCAGAGCTTTGTATGCACTGAGAAAGCAACTTTTTTATCTTGATGAGCAGAGGCATGAAACAACTTTCAAACAACTCATAATCATGTGGGAAGTAAACCTAAGGTGTTTCCATCAGTTTTGCAGTAAGTACTTTTGTGTAAAATTGAAATGTATACTACCTTTATTGTCAAAGCATTGTATGCACTGAGAAAACAACTTTTTTGTCTTGATATGCAGAGGTATGAAACAACTTTCAAAGAACTCAGAATCATGTGGGAAATTAACTTAAAACGTTTCCATCAGGTTTGCACTCTGCACTTTGGTGGAAAATTGAAATGTATACTACTTTAATGTCAGACCATTGAATGCACTGAGAAAACAACTATTTTGTCTTTATTTGCAGAGTCATGAAACAACTTTCAGACATCTCAGCATCATGTGGGAAGTTAACCAAAGTGTTCCTATTAGGTTTGCAGTAAGTGCTTTGGTGTAACATTGAAATGTATGCTATTAGTATTGTCAAAGTATTGTATGCACTCTGGTACAACTTTTTTGTCTTCATGTGTAGAGGCATGAAACAACTTTCAAACCACTCAGAATCATGTGGGAAGTTAACTTAAAATGTTTCCATCTGGTTTGCAATCTGTACTTTGGAGGAAAATTGAAATGTATACTACTTTAATGTCAGAGCACTGTATGCACTGAGAAAGCAACTTTTTTGTCTTGAGGCATTTAACAACGTTCCAACTACTCATAATCATGTGGGAAGTTAACCTAAGGTGTTTCCATAAGGTTTGCAGTAAGTACTTTTGTGCAAAATTGAAATGTATACTACTTTTATTGTCAAAGCATTTATGCACTGAGAAAACAATTTTTTTTGTCTTGATGTGCAGAGGCATGAAACAACTTACAAACAACTCAGAAACATATGGGAAATTAACTTAAAATGTTTCCATCTGGTTTGCACTCTGCACTTTGGAGGAAAATTGAAATGTATACTACTTTAATGTCAGAGCATTGTATGCACTGAGAAAGCAACTTTTTTGTCTTGATGAGCAGAGGCATGAAACAACGTTACAACTACTCATATTCTCTAATCTAATACTTTGGTGTAAAATTGAAATGTATACTATTTGTATTGTCAAAGCATGCTATGCACTGAGAAAACAACTTTTTTGTCTTAATGTGCAGAGGCATAAAACAACTTTCAAACACCTCAGAAACATGTTGGAGGTTAACTTAAAATGTTTCCATCAGGTTTGCAGTAAGTACTTTTGTGCAAAATTGAAATGTATACTACTTTTATTGTCAAAGCATTTATGCACTGAGAAAACAACTTTTTTTGTCTTGATGTGCAGAGGCATGAAACAAGTTACAAACGATCAGAAACATGTGGGAAGTTAACTTAAAGTGTTTCCATCTGGTTTGCACTCTGCACTTTGGTGGAAAATTGAAATGTATACTACTTTAATGTCAGAGCTTTGTATGCACTGAGAAAGCAACTTTTTTATCTTGATGAGCAGAGGCATGAAACAACTTTCAAACAACTCATAATCATGTGGGAAGTAAACCTAAGGTGTTTCCATCAGTTTTGCAGTAAGTACTTTTGTGTAAAATTGAAATGTATACTACCTTTATTGTCAAAGCATTGTATGCACTGAGAAAACAACTTTTTTGTCTTGATATGCAGAGGTATGAAACAACTTTCAAAGAACTCAGAATCATGTGGGAAATTAACTTAAAACGTTTCCATCAGGTTTGCACTCTGCACTTTGGTGGAAAATTGAAATGTATACTACTTTAATGTCAGACCATTGAATGCACTGAGAAAACAACTATTTTGTCTTTATTTGCAGAGTCATGAAACAACTTTCAGACATCTCAGCATCATGTGGGAAGTTAACCAAAGTGTTCCTATTAGGTTTGCAGTAAGTGCTTTGGTGTAACATTGAAATGTATGCTATTAGTATTGTCAAAGTATTGTATGCACTCTGGTACAACTTTTTTGTCTTCATGTGTAGAGGCATGAAACAACTTTCAAACCACTCAGAATCATGTGGGAAGTTAACTTAAAATGTTTCCATCTGGTTTGCACTCTACTCTTTGAGGGAAAATTGAAATGTATACTACATTAATGTCAGAGAATTGTATGCACTGAGAAAGCAACATTTTTCTCTTGATGAGCAGAGGCATGAAACAACTTTCAAACAACTCGTAATCATGTGGGAAGTTAACCTAAGCTGTTTCCATAAGGTTTGCAACAAATAATTTGGTGTAAAATCGAAATGTATACCATTTGTATTGTCAAAACATTGTATGTACTGAGAAAACGACTTTTTTTGTCTTGATGTGCAGAGGCATTAAACAACTTTCAAACAAATCAGAAACATGTTGGAAATTAACTTAAAATGTTTCCAGCAGGTTTGCAGTAAGTTCTTTTGTGTAAAATTGAAATCTCTACTACCTTTATTTTCAAAGCATTCTAGGCACTGAGAAATCAAATTTTTGTCTTGATGTGCAGAGGGATGAAACAACTTTCAGACAACTCAGAATCATGTGGGAAGTTAACCTAAGGTGTTTCCATTAGCTTTGCAGTAAGTAATTTGTTGTAAAATTGATATGTGTACTATTTGCACTTTCAAAGCATTGTATAAACTGAGAAAACAACATTTTTGTCTTGATGTGCAGAGGCATGAACCAACTTTCAAACTACTCAGAAACATGTGGGAAGTTAACGTAAAATGTTTCCATCTGGTTTGCAATCTGTACTTTGGAGGAAAATTGAAATGTATACTACTTTAATGTCAGAGCATGGTATGCACTGAGAAAGCAACTTTTTTGTCTTGAGGCATGAAACAACGTTCCAACTACTCATAATCATGTGGGAAGTTAACCTATGGTGTTTCCATAAGGTTTGCAGTAAGTACTTTTGTGCAAAATTGAAATGTATACTACTTTTATTGTCAAAGCATTTATGCACTGAGAAAACAATTTTTTTTTGTCTTGATGTGCAGAGGCATGAAACAACTTTCAAACAAGTCAGAAACATGTGGGAAGTTAAGGTAAAAAGTTTCCATCTGGTTTGCACTCTGCACTTTGGTGGAAAATTAAAATGTATGCTACTTTAATGTCAGAGCATTGTATGCACTGAGAAAGCAACTTTTTTGTCTTGATGAGCAGAGGCGTGAAACAACTTTCAAACAACTCATAATCATGTGGGAAGTTAACCTAAGGTGTTTCCATTAGCTTTGCAGTAAATACTTTGTTGTAAAATTGATATGTGTACTATTTGTATTGTCAAAGCAATGAATACACCGAGAAAACAACTTCTTTGTCTTGATGTGCAGAGGCATGAAACAACTTTCAAACAACTCAGAAACATGTGGGATGTTAAGGTAAGAAGTTTCCATCTGGTTTGCACTCTGCAGTTTGGTGGAAAATTGAAATGTATACTACATTAATGTCAGAGCATTGTATGCCCTGAGAAAGCAACTTTTTTGTCTTGATGAGCAGAGGCATGAAAGAACTATCCAACTACTCATAATCATGTGGGAAGTTAACCTAAGGTGTTTCCATAAGGTTTGCAGTAAGTACTTTGGTGTAAAATTGAAATGTATACTATTTGTATTGTCAAAGCTTTGCATGCACTGAGAAAACAACTTCTTTGTCTTGATGTGCAGAGGCATGAAACAACTTTCAAACAACTCAGAAACATGTGGGATGTTAAGGTAAGAAGTTTCCAGCTGGTTTGCACTCTGCAGTTTGGTGGAAAATTGAAATGTATACTACTTTGTATTGTCAAAGCATTGTATGCAGTGAGAAAACAACTTTTTTGTCTTGATGTGCAGAGGCATGAAACAACTTTCAAATAACTCAGAAAACTGTGGGAAGTTAACTAAAAATGTTTCCATCTGGTTTGCACTCTGCACTTTGGAGGAAAATTGAAATGTATACTATTTATATTGTCAAAGCGTTGTATGCACTGAGAAAGCAACTTTTTTGTCTTGATGTGCAGAGGCATGAAACAGCGTTCCAACTACTCAGAAACATGTGCGAAGTTAACCAAAGGTGTTTCCATTTGGTTTGCAGTCAGGTCTTTTGAGTACAATTGAAATGTATACTACGTTTATGTCAAAGCATTGTTTTCATTGAGAAATCAACTTTTTTCCCTTTATGTGCAGAGCCATGCAACAACTTTCAGACATCTCAGAATCATGTGGGAAGTTAGCCTAAGGTGTTTCCATTAGGTTTGCAGTAAGTGCTTTGGTGTAACATTGAAATGTATACTATTAGTATTGTCAAAGCATTGTATGCATTGAGATAACAACTTTTTTGTCTTGATGTGTAGAGGCATGAAACAACTTTCAAACAACTCAGAATCATGTGGGAAGTTCACTTAAAATGTTTCCATCAGGGTTCAACTCTGCACTTTGGTGGAAAATTGAAATGTATACTACTTTAATGTCAGAACATTGTATGCACTGAGAAAATAACTTTTTTCTCTTAATGAGCAGAGGCATGAAACAACTTTCAAACTACTCATGATCATGTGGGCAGTTAACCAGAGGTGTTTCCATTAGGTTTGTGTCAGGACTTCTGAGTACAATTGAAATTTATTCTACTTTTATGTCAAAGCATTCTATTCACTGAGAAATGAACTTTTTTGTCTCTATGTGCAGAGGCATGAAACAACTTTCAAACTACTCATAATCATGTGGGAAGTTAACTTAAAATATTTACATCAGGTTTGCACTCTGTACTGTGGTGGAAAATTGAAATGTATACTACTTTAATGTCAGAAATTTGTATGCTCTGAGAAAACATCTTTTTTGTCTTGATGAGCAGAGGCATGACACAACTTTCAAACTACTCATAATCATGTGGGAAGTTAACCTAAGGCGGTTCCTTTAGGTTTGCAGTAAGTGCTTTGCAGTAAAACTGAAATGTATACGATTTGTATTGTCAAAACATTGTATGCACTGAGATAACATCTTTTTTGTCTTGATGTGTAGAGGGATGAAACAACTTTCAGACAGCTCAGAATCATGTGGGAAGTTAACCTAAGGTGTTTCCATTAGGTTTGCAGTAAATACTATGGTGTAAAAATGAAATGTATACTATTTGTATTGTCAAAGCATTGTATGCACTGAGAAATCAACTTTTTTGTCTTGATGTGCAGAGGCATGAAACAACTTTCAGACAACCCAGAATCATGTGGAAAGTTAACCTAAGGTGTTTCTATTAGCTTTGCAGTAAGTACTTTGTTGTAAAATGGATATGTGTACTATTTGTATTGTCAAAGCATTGAATACACTGAGAAAACAACTATTTCTCGTGATGTGCAGAGGCAGGAAACAACTTTCAAACCACTCAGAATCATGTGGGAAATTAACTTAAAATGTTTCCTTCACGTTTGCACTCTGCACTTTGGTGGAAAATTGAAATGTATACTACTTTAATGTCAGAACATTGTATGCACTGAGAAAACAACTTTTTTGTCTTTATGTGCAGATGCATGAAGCAACTTTCAGACATCTCAGAATCATGTGGGAAGTTAACCTAAGGTGTTTCCATTAGGTTTGCAGTAAGTGCTTTGGTGTAACATTGAAATGTATACTATTAGTATTGTCAAAGAATTGTATGCATTGAGATAACATCTTTTTTGTCTTGATGTGTAGAGGCATGAAACAACTTTCAAACAACTCAGAATCATGTGGGAAGTTAACTTAAAATGTTTCCATCAGGTTTCAACTCTGCACTTTGGTGGAAAATTGAAATGTGTACTACTTTAATGTCAGAACATTGTATGCACTGAGAAAACAACTTTTTTCTCTTAATGAGCTGAGGCATGAATAAACTTTCAGACTACTCATGATCATGTGGGCAGTTAACCAGAGGTGTTTCCATTAGGTTTGCAGTCAGGACGTTTGAGTACAATTGAAATTTATACTACTTTTATGTCAAAGCATTCTATTCACTGAGAAATGAACTTTTTTGTCTCTATGTGCAGAGGCATGAAACAACTTTCAGACATCTCAGAATCATGTGGAAGGTTAAACTGAGGTGTTTCCGTTAAGTTTGCATTAAGTGCTTTGGTGTAAAATTGAATTGTATACTACTAGTATTGTCAAAGCATTGTATGCACTGAGATAACAACTTTTTTGTCTTGATGTGTAGAGGCATGAAACAACTTTCAAACTACTCATAATCATGTGGGAAGTTAACTTAAAATATTTACATCAGGTTTGTACTCTGTATTGTGGTGGAAAATTGAAATGTATACTACTTTCATGTCAGAACTTTGTATGCTCTGAGAAAACAACTTTTTTGTCTTGATGAGAAGAGGCATGAAACAACTTTCAAACTACTCATAATCATGTGGGAAGTTAACCTAAGGAGTTTCCATTAGGTTTGCAGTAAGTACTTTGGTGTAAAATTGAAATGTATACTATTTGTATTGTCAAAGCATTGTATGCACTGAGAAAACGATTTTTTTTGTCTTGATGTGCAGAGGCATTAAACAACTTTCAAACAAATCAGAAACATGTTGGAAATTAACTTAAAATGTTTCCAGCAGGTTTGCAGTAAGTACTTTTGTGTAAAATTGAAATCTATACTACCTTTATTTCCAAAGCATTGTAGGCACTGAGAAATCAAATTTTTGTCTTGATGTGCAGAGGGATGAAACAACTTTCAGACAACTCAGAATCATGTGGGAAGTTAACCTAAGGTGTTTCCATTAGCTTTGCAGTAAGTAATTTGTTGTAAAATTGAAATGTGTACTATTTGCACTGTGAAAGCATTGTATGCACTGAGAAAACAGCATTTTTGTCTTGATGTGCAGAGGCATGAACCAACTTTCAAACTACTCAGAAACATGTGGGAAGTTAACATAAAATGTTTCCATCTGGTTTGCACTCTGTACTTTGGAGGAAAATTGAAATGTATACTACTTTAATGTCAGAGCACGGAATGTACTGAGAAAGCAACTTTTTTGTCTTGATGAACAGAGGCATGAAACAACGTTCCAACTACTCATAATCATGTGGGAAGTTAACCTAAGGTGTTTCCATAAGGTTTGCAGTAAGTACTTTTGAGCAAAATTGAAATGTATACTACTTTTATTGTCAAAGCATTTATGCACTGAGAAAACAATTTTTTTTGTCTTGATGTGCAGAGGCATGAAACAACTTACAAACAACTCAGAAACATATGGGAAGTTAACTTAAAATGTTTCCATCTGGTTTGCACTCTACACTTTGTTGGAAAATTGAAATGTATACTACTTTAATGTCAGAGCATTGTATGCACTGAGAAAGCAACTTTTTTGTCTTGAATTGCAGAGGTATGAAACAACTTTCAGACAACTCAGAATCATGTGGGAAGTTAACCTAAGGTGTTTGCATTAGCTTTGCAGTAAGTACTTTGTTGTAAAATTGATATGTGCACTATTTGTATTGTCAATGTATTGTATGCACTGAGAAAACAACTATTTGTCTTGATGTGCAGAGGCATGAAACAACTTTCAAACAAGTCAGAAACATGTGGGAAGTTAAGGTAAAAAGTTTCCATCTGGTTTGCACTCTGCACTTTGGTGGAAAATTGAAATGTATGCTACTTTAATGTCAGAGCATTGTATGCACTGAGAAAGCAACCTTTTTGTCTTGATGAGCAGAGGCATGAAACAACTTTCAAACAAGTCAGAAACATGTGGGAAGTTAAGGTAAAAAGTTTCCATCTGGTTTGCACTCTGCACTTTGGTGGAAAATTGAAATGTATGCTACTTTAATGTCAGAGCATTGTATGCACTGAGAAAGCAACCTTTTTGTCTTGATGAGCAGAGGCATGAAACAACTATCCAACTACTCATAATCATGTGGGAAGTTAACCTAAGGTGTTTCCATAAGGTTTGCAGTAAGTACTTTGGTGTAAAATTGAAATGTATACTATTTGTATTGTCAAAGCTTTCCATGCACTGAGAAAGCAACTTCTCTGTCTTGATGTGCAGAGGCATGAAACAACTTTCAAACAACTTAGAAACATGTGGGATGTTAAGGTAAGAAGTTTCCATCTGGTTTGCACTCTGCAGTTTGGTGGATAATTGAAATGTATACTACTTTGTATTGTCAAAGCATTGTATGCACTGAGAAAACAACTTTTTTGTCTTGATGTGCAGAGGCATGAAACAACTTTCAAATAACTCAGAAAACTGTGGGAAGTTAACTAAAAATGTATCCATCTGGTTTGCACTCTGCACTTTGGAGGAAAATTGAAATGTATACTATTTATATTGTCAAAGCGTTGTATGCACTGAGAAAGCAACTTTTTTGTCTTGATGTGCAGAGGCATGAAACAGCGTTCCAACTACTCAGAATCATGTGCGAAGTTAACCAAAGGTGTTTCCATTAGGTTTGCAGTCAGGTCTTTTGAGTACAATTGAAATGTATACTACGTTTATGTCAAAGCATTGTTTTCATTGAGAAAGCAACTTTTTTGCCTTTATGTGCAGAGCCATGCAACAACTTTCAGACATCTCAGAATCATGTGGGAAGTTAGCCTAAGGTGTTTCCATTAGGTTTGCAGTAAGTGCTTTGGTGTAACATTGAAATGTATACTATTAGTATTGTCAAAGCATTGTATGCATTGAGATAACAACTTTTTTGTCTTGATGTGTAGAGCCATGAAACAACTTTCAGACATCTCAGAATCATGTGGGAAGTTAGCCTAAGGTGTTTCCATTAGGTTTGCAGTAAGTGCTTTGGTGTAACATTGAAATGTATACTATTAGTATTGTCAAAGCATTGTATGCACTGTGATAACATCTTTTTTGTCTTGATGTGTAGAGGGATGAAACAACTTTCAGACAACTCAGAATCATGTGGGAAGTTAGCCTAAGGTGTTTCTATTAGGTTTGCAGTAAATACTTTGGTGTAAAAATGAAATGTATACTATTTGTATTGTCAAAGCATTGTATGCACTGAGAAATCAACTTTTTTGACTTGATGTGCAGAGGCATGAAACAACTTTCAGACAACCCAGAATCATGTGGAAAGTTAACCTAAGGTGTTTCTATTAGCTTTGCAGTAAGTACTTTGTTGTAAAATGGATATGTGTACTATTTGTATTGTCAGAGCATTGAATACACTGAGAAAACAACTATTTCTCGTGATGTGCAGAGGCAGGAAACAACTTTCAAACCACTCAGAATCATGTGGGAAGTTAACTTAAAATGTTTCCATCACGTTTGCACTCTGCACTTTGGTGGAAAATTGAAATGTATACTACTTTAATGTCAGAACATTGTATGCATTGAGAAAACAACTTTTTTGTCTTTATGTGCAGATGCATGAAGCAACTTTCAGACATCTCAGAATCATGTGGGAAGTTAACCTAAGGTGTTTCCATTAGGTTTGCAGTAAGGCTTTGGTGTAACATTGAAATGTATACTATTAGTATTGTCAAAGCATTGTATGCATTGAGATAACATCTTTTTTGTCTTGATGTGTAGTGGCATGAAACAACTTTCAAACAACTCAGAATCATGTGGGAAGTTAACTTAAAATGTTTCCATCAGGTTTCAACTCTGCACTTTGGTGGAAAATTGAAATGTATACTACTTTCATGTCAGAACTTTGTATGCTCTGAAAAAACAACTTTTCTGTCTTGATGAGCAGAGGCATGAAACAACTTTCAAAGTACTCATAATCATGTGGGAAGTTAACCTAAGGAGTTTCCATTAGGTTTGCAGTAAGTGTTTGGTGTAAAGTTGAAATGTATACTATTTGTATTGTCAAAGCATTGCATGCACTGAGAAATCAACTTTTTTGTCTTGATGTGCAGAGGCATGAAACAACTTTCAAACTACTCATAATCAAGTGGGAAGTTAACCTAAGGAGTTTCCATTAGGTTTGCAGTAAGTACTTTGTTGTAAAATTCATATGTGTACTATTTGTAGTGTCAAAGCATTGAATACACTGAGAAAACAATTATTTCTCTTGATGGGCAGAGGCAGGAAACAACTTTCAAACAACTCAGAAACATGTGGGATTTTAAGATAAGAAGTTTCCATCTGGTTTGCACTCTGCACTTTGGTGGAAAATTGAAATGTATACTACTTTATATTATCAAAGCATTGTATGCATTGAGATAACATCTTTTTTGTCTTGATGTGTAGAGGCATGAAACAACTTTCAAACAACTCAGAATCATGTGGGAAGTTAACCTAAGGTGTGTCCATTCGGTTTGCAGTAAGTACTTTGGTATAAAATTGAAATGTATACTATTTGTATTGTCAAAGCACTGTATGCACTGAGAAAAGAACTTTTTTGCCTTGCTGCGCAGAGGCATGAAACAACTTTCAAACCACTCAGAATCATGTGGGAAGTTAACTTAAAATGTTTCCATCAGGTTTGCACTCTGCACTTTGGTGGAAAATTGAAATGTATACTATTTTAATGTCAGAACATTGTAAGCACTGAGAAACAACTTTTTTGTCTTAATGAGCAGAGGTTTGAAACAACTTTCAAACTATTCACAATCATGTGGGAAGTTAACCAAAGGTGTTTCCATTAGGTTTGCACTCAGGACTTTTGAGTATAATTGAAATGTATACTACGTTTATGTCAAAGTGTTGTATTCACTGAGAAATCAACTTTTTTGTCTTTATGTGCAGCGGCATGAAACAACTTTCAGACATCTCAGAATAATGTGGGAAGTTAACCTTAGGTGTTTCCATTAGGTTTGCAGTAAGTGCTTTGGTGTAACATTGAAATGTATACTATTACTATTGTCAAAGCATTGTATGCATTGAGATAACAACTTTTTTGTCTTGATGTGCAGAGTCATGAAAGAACTTTCAAACAACTCAGAATCATGTGGGAAGTTAAATTAAAATGTTTCCATCACGTTTGCACTTTGGTGGAAAATTAAAATGTATTAAAAATAAAATTAAGATGTGCAGTAAGTACTTTGGTGTAAAATTGAAATGTATACTATTTGTATTGTCAAAACACTGTATGCACTGAGAAAAGAACTTTTTTGCCTTGCTGCGCAGAGGCATGAAACAACTTTCAAACCACTCATAATCATGTGGGAAGTTAACTTAAAATGTTTCCATCAGTTTTGCAGTCTACACTTTGGTGGAAAATTGAAATGTATACTACTTTAATGTCAGAACATTGTATGCACTGAGAAAACAAATTTTTTGTCTTGATGAGCAGAGGCATGAAATAACTTTCAAACTACTCATAATCATGTGGTAAGTTAACCTAAGGTGTTTCCATTCGGTTTGCAGTCAGGACTTTTGAGTACATTTGAAATGTGTACAACATTTTATTTCAAAGCATTGTATTCACTGAGAAATCAATTTTTTTGTCTTTATGTGCAGAGGCATGAAACAACTTTCAAACTACTCAGAATCATGTAGGATATTAACTTAAAATGTTTCCATCAGGTTTGCACTCTGCACTTTGGTGGAAAATTGAAATGTATAGTACTTTAAAGTCAGAACATTGTATGCCCTGTGATAACAACTTCTTTGTCTTGATTTTTTAGAGTCATGAAACAACTTTCAATCTACTCATAATCATCTGGGAAGTTAACCTAAGGTGTTTCCATTAGGTTTGCAGTAAGTACTTTGGTGTAAAATTGAATTGTATACTATTCTCATTGTCAATGCATTGTATGCACTGAGAAGACAACTTTTTTGTCTTGCTGTGCAGAGGCCTGAAACAACTTACAAACCACACAGAATCATGTGGGAAGTTAACTTAAAATGTTTTCATCAGGTTTGCACTCTGCACTTTAGTGGAAGTTTGAAATGTATACTATTTCAATGTCAGAACATTGTATGCACTGAGAAATCCACTTCTTTGTCTTTATGTGCAGACCCATGAAACAACTTTCAGACATCTCAGCATCATGTGGGAAGTTAACCTAAGGTGTTTCCATTAGGTTTGCAGTAAGTACTTTGGTGTAAAATTGAATTGTCTACTATTCGCTTTGTCAAAGCATTGTATGCACTGAGAAGACAACTTTTTTGTCTTGCTGTGCAGAGGCCTGAAACAACTTACAAACCACACAGAATCATGTGGGAAGTTAACTTAAAATGTTTCCATCAGGTTTGCACTCTGCACTTTGGTGGAAAATTGAAATGTATACTATTTTAATGTCAGAACATTGTAAGCACTGAGAAACAACTTTTTTGTCTTAATGAGCAGAGGTTTGAAACAACTTTCAAACTATTCACAATCATGTGGGAAGTTAACCAAAGGTGTTTCCATTAGGTTTGCACTCAGGACTTTTGAGTATAATTGAAATGTATACTACGTTTATGTCAAAGTGTTGTATTCACTGAGAAATCAACTTTTTTGTCTTTATGTGCAGCGGCATGAAACAACTTTCAGACATCTCAGAATAATGTGGGAAGTTAACCTTAGGTGTTTCCATTAGGTTTGCAGTAAGTGCTTTGGTGTAACATTGAAATGTATACTATTACTATTGTCAAAGCATTGTATGCATTGAGATAACAACTTTTTTGTCTTGATGTGCAGAGTCATGAAAGAACTTTCAAACAACTCAGAATCATGTGGGAAGTTAAATTAAAATGTTTCCATCACGTTTGCACTTTGGTGGAAAATTAAAATGTATTAAAAATAAAATTAAGATGTGCAGTAAGTACTTTGGTGTAAAATTGAAATGTATACTATTTGTATTGTCAAAACACTGTATGCACTGAGAAAAGAACTTTTTTGCCTTGCTGCGCAGAGGCATGAAACAACTTTCAAACCACTCATAATCATGTGGGAAGTTAACTTAAAATGTTTCCATCAGTTTTGCAGTCTACACTTTGGTGGAAAATTGAAATGTATACTACTTTAATGTCAGAACATTGTATGCACTGAGAAAACAAATTTTTTGTCTTGATGAGCAGAGGCATGAAATAACTTTCAAACTACTCATAATCATGTGGTAAGTTAACCTAAGGTGTTTCCATTCGGTTTGCAGTCAGGACTTTTGAGTACATTTGAAATGTGTACAACATTTTATTTCAAAGCATTGTATTCACTGAGAAATCAATTTTTTTGTCTTTATGTGCAGAGGCATGAAACAACTTTCAAACTACTCAGAATCATGTAGGATATTAACTTAAAATGTTTCCATCAGGTTTGCACTCTGCACTTTGGTGGAAAATTGAAATGTATAGTACTTTAAAGTCAGAACATTGTATGCCCTGTGATAACAACTTCTTTGTCTTGATTTTTTAGAGTCATGAAACAACTTTCAATCTACTCATAATCATCTGGGAAGTTAACCTAAGGTGTTTCCATTAGGTTTGCAGTAAGTACTTTGGTGTAAAATTGAATTGTATACTATTCTCATTGTCAATGCATTGTATGCACTGAGAAGACAACTTTTTTGTCTTGCTGTGCAGAGGCCTGAAACAACTTACAAACCACACAGAATCATGTGGGAAGTTAACTTAAAATGTTTTCATCAGGTTTGCACTCTGCACTTTAGTGGAAGTTTGAAATGTATACTATTTCAATGTCAGAACATTGTATGCACTGAGAAATCCACTTCTTTGTCTTTATGTGCAGACCCATGAAACAACTTTCAGACATCTCAGCATCATGTGGGAAGTTAACCTAAGGTGTTTCCATTAGGTTTGCAGTAAGTACTTTGGTGTAAAATTGAATTGTCTACTATTCGCTTTGTCAAAGCATTGTATGCACTGAGAAGACAACTTTTTTGTCTTGCTGTGCAGAGGCCTGAAACAACTTACAAACCACACAGAATCATGTGGGAAGTTAACTTAAAATGTTTCCATCAGGTTTGCACTCTGCACTTTGGTGGAAAATTGAAATGTATAGTACTTTAAAGTCAGAACATTGTATGCCCTGTGATAACAACTTTTTTGTCTTGATTTTTTAGAGTCATGAAACAACTTTCAATCTACTCATAATCATCTGGGAAGTTAACCTAAGGTGTTTCCATTAGGTTTGCAGTAAGTGTTTTGGTGTAAAATTGAAATGTATACTATTAGTTTTGTCAAAACATTGTATGCACTGTGATAACAACTTTTATGTCTTGATGTGTAGAGGCACGAAACAACTTTCAATCTACTCATAATCATGTGCGAAGTTAACCTAAGGTGTTTCCATTCGGTTTGCAGTCAGGACTTTTGAGTACATTTGAAATGTGTACAACATTTTATTTCAAAGCATTGTATTCACTGAGAAATCAATTTTTTTGTCTTTATGTGCAGAGGCATGAAACAACTTTCAAACTACTCAGAATCATGTAGGATATTAACTCAAAATGTTTCCACCAGGTTTGCATTCTGCACTTTGCTGGAAAATTGAAATGTATGCTACTTTAATGTCAGACCATAGTATGCACAGAGATAACAACTTTTTTGTCTTGATGAGCAGGCATGAAACAACTTTCAAACTACTCATAATCATGTGGGAAGTTAACCAAAGGTGTTTCCATTAGGTTTGCAGTCAGGACCTTTGAGTACAATTGAAATGTATACTACTTTAATGTGCGAACATTGTATGCACTGAGGAAACAACTTTTTTGTCTTGATGAGCTGAGGCATAAAACAACTTTCAAACTACTCATAGTAATGTGGGAAGTTAACCAAAGGTGTATTCATTAGGTTTGCAGTGAGGACTTCTGAGTGCAATTGAAATTTATACTACCTTAATGTCAAAGCATTGTATTCAATGAGAAATCAACTTTTTTGTCTTTATGTGTAGAGTCATGAAACATCTTTCAGACATCTCAGAATCATGTGAGAAGTTAACCTAAGGTGTTTCCATTAGGTTTCCAGTAAGTGATTTGGTGTAAAATTGAAATGTATACTATTAGTATTGTCAAAGCATTGTATGCACTGTGAAAACAACTTTTTTGTGTTGATGTGTAGAGGCATGAAACAACGTTCAAACCACTCAGAATGATTTGGGAAGTTATCATCACTTTTTTACATCAGTTTTGCACTCTGCACTTTGGTGGAAAATTGAAGTGTATACTATTTTAATGTCAGAACATTGCATGCTCTGAGAAAACAACTTTTTTGTCTTGATCAGCAGAGGCATGAAACAACTTTAAAACTCTTCATAATCATGTCGGCAGTTAACCAAAGGTGTTTCCATTAGGTTTGCAGTGAGGACTTTTGAGTTCAATTGAAATTTATACTTCTGCTATGTCAAAGCATTTTATTCACTGAGAAATCAACTTTATTGTCTCTATGTGCAGAGTCATTAAACAACTTTCAGACATCTCAGAATCATGTGGAAATTGAAACTAAGGTGTTTCCATTAAGTTTGCAGCAAGTGCTTTTGTATAAAACTGAAATGTATACTATTAGTATTGTCGAAGCATTGTATGCACTGAGATAACAACTTTTTTGTCTTGATGTGTAGAGGCATGAAACAACTTTCAAACTACTCATAATCATGTGGGAAGATGGTGTGATATCTATCCAGATGCAATCTAGTATCTCCACTGCCATACTCAAAGATCAATGGTATTCAAGTACTGGTGAACTGACATTCAACGCAGGACTGATGAGCTGCTCTGTTAGAGATTGCTATACTCAAATCATTTGTCTTTTCTACCCTGTAAAATATTTACAAAAGATCGTTATCCATCTGTGGTTTGACTGAGTGTGTTGCTCTAGCGTAAAAGTTCTGGGCATGTCCTACTGCCTACCAGGAGCACACAGTATTTCCACAGAGACCTCCTGATCACTGTGATGCTGAATGATTGACGGTGGTGAACTCAGCAATGATAATACCAATGAATGAGAAGAGTAGGTGATTGGACGTTCTTGTAAAGGGTGAAACTCTCGTAGTGTGACTGTTACAGGACTCCTGTTCCTCAAGACAGAGGCGTTCGTGATTATACACGCAAACTGAATAAAAGAAACAATGGTCTCACAAAGGTAATCTGCTATAGAAGCAGTTTATGTATCTTGCGGGGCTCTAATTGACATTTTAATTCATTGGGATTTGGACCTAGTTCTTTCTTTTTGGCCTTAGCCAAAGCTATTCCCATTAGCTACGGAGGTCTGGACTTCCGCTAGTTCTGGACATCGGACCTAATTTCAGTGTTTCACTTCAAATGGTAGAAACTCGCTTATCCACTTGTCTGATGGATACATTATAATTTCTCACGTGAGACAAACTTAGAACTGTACTTTTCGGCTGAGTCCCAAATCCTTAGCTTTGGAGTGAAAGATCTCAGCTATGCCTTGGAGGTCTAGCAGACCAATTTCTGGAGCCCTTTCTCTACTGAACACATGCGCGCCATTCGGCACAATTTTGGACTCTTGGCACCCATGCACTCGATTCTCATGATAGTATATTCCAAAACTCAGATATTCCTGAGTAAGAACAGTGCCATTGAAAGCATTTACAAGCATTGCCACACTTCTGCCAAATGCCACCATTCCAGACAATATTTCTATTCGATTTCAGATGCCAGTTTAATACAGCAAGCTTCCATGTCAACAGTCAAAGTAAACTATTCTTTTCTGTCAAAAAACCTCCAAACACTGCTACTCTGTCATTGCCACGCCCCCTGCTGTTTCTCTGTTCATCATATGCTTTTACCCTTACCACTGCCAAGAGGCCGACACTTTGTCCTGTGCTGACCTGTCTCTGGTTTCTGACCCTGCTCAAATGAACACCCAACTTAACGTTCCAAGTTCTGCTTACAGATTTTAGAGAACATGGTGTATTCTAATAACCCTATTGTTTGAGACAGCTCTTTGCAAGAGGTGAAAGTGACCTATAACGTTGAAGTGGACAGGGAATAAGGTAGTTAACTAATATTGTCATTCTTCCTCGGCCCAGAGAGATTTGAGGGAAAGAGAACATGTCAGACATAATTGCAGCCAGTCTTCAGTCTACAGAAAGTCATGCAGGAAATTCAAGGAAAACCTTTCACTCGGAGGTTTGGAACCCATCACCACAGCAAGAGTGAGAGGTGAACATTGGAGTTGGATTTAAAAGAACTGCCGTGCAACAGAAATAATGGCAGGGACCTCCTAGGCTTTTGACTCCCTAATATACACTGGATGTGTTGCAGATTCACCAAGTACATGAGACTGAGCTTAAAATGGAACTCATTTATTTGTCACCGATTCAGAATATTAAACTACAGTCCAATTAAATATGAGTATCAGCAGAAGAAACTGCGCAGTAACTGGGGTGCAAAACTGGATTGGATGAGCAACGGCAGTAATTATAGAGTTCGACATCAAGAGTAACTTTTGAACTTGTCTCTGGATTCAGCAACTATTCTGAGTCTGAAGATTCCTTCGGTCAGATTTGACCATGGATATTGCGTTCCAGCTGTCTAGATACGCGAGCCTGGCTGGTAGAATATGGAGTGCAAGTTGTTTCCCATGTAGCAAGATCCCCTTCTCCACGCATCTGATGAACCCAAAGAAAAGACTGATACGGTTTAGTATCAGCAACGTCGCAGGAGTCGCCAGTCTACATTGAGTTTCGAACCACGGCTGACGAACCCCATCTGCCCAATACTTCTGGTTTTAGGGCACCAGTAACTGGCCTTTGCCCTTTCTTCTGTTAGTAGAAAAGGTTTCGCCACACATGACCAGGAGCTGGACTTGGTTGCGGGAGGCTCTTTCAGGGAGCATTTAATACGTAGAAACATAGAAAACCTACAGCACAATACAGGCCCTTCAGCCCACAATGTTATGCCGAGCATGTACTCACTTTAGAAATTACCGTGGGTTACTCATAGCCCTCTATTTTTCTAAGTTCCATGTAGCTATCCAGGAGCCTCTTAAAAGACCCTATTGTATCCGCCTCCACCACCGTCGCCGGCAGCTCATTCCACGTACTCACCACTCTCTGCGTAAAAAGAAACTTCTCCGACATCTCCTCTGTACCTACCTCCAAGCACCTTAAACCTGTGTTCTCAAGTGTTAGTAGTGGGAGCTTATCTCCATTACCACCCTGGCTATAACAACCTTAGGGAGCCAGTTCTATATCCGTTATGAAGCATATTTAAACCAGTGTGAACTCAGTGTGCCACGTTTAGATATCGGTGTATATTCCTTCCAACAGTCTGTGCAGGTGAACGGCCTCTCCCCACTGTGAATCGACTAGTGTGCCAGTAGGACGATTGACTAAGTGAATTCGTTCCCACAATCTGGGCAGGTGAAAGAACTCTCTCCATCGTGAACTCATTGATGCCGCATCGGTTAAGATTTCCTCATTCTTAGCAGATGAACGGCCTTTCCGCATTGTGAAGTCACTGGTATACCAAGAGGGTAGGTGATTGAGTGAATCCCTTCAGACAAACGGAACAGGAGCACGGATTCTCCCATGCAGCAGGTGGGATGACACATTCAGAGTGGGTTAATGGTTTCTCCCTAGTGAACTCCCTGGTGTACCTTCAGTTTGTACGATGCAGCGAATCCCTTCCCTCAGTGTGAACAGGTATATGGCCTGATTCCAGTGTGAACTGACTGGTGTGTCTGTAGCTCAGATAGTAGAATGAATCCGTTCCCACAGTCAGAGCAGGTGACTACCCTGACTACCATGTGAACTCGCTGGTCTGCCTACAGGTGAGATGTCTGAGTGAATGCCATCACACAGTGTGAGCATTTGAATGGTCTGTCCCCATTGTGAACAGGCTAGTTTGCCAATAGGTCAGATGACCAAGTGAATCCCTCCCCAGAGTCTGAGCGGGTCTCTCAACAGTGTGAACTCTGGTGTAGCAGTAGTTCAAATGAGCGAGTGAATCCCAGTGTGAATTCGCTGGTCTGCCTGCATGTGAGATGATCGTGTGAATCCCTTTCCACAGTCCAGACAGGTGAACGACCTCCCAGCCGTGAAATCTCGCGGATGTGTCAACAGATCAAGCTACTGAGTGAATCTCTTCCCACATACAGAACAATTGAACAGTCTCTATCCCTTGTCAAGTCACTGGGGTGTCTGTGGATCGGCTGAGTGAATGAATCTTTTCCAATAGCAAGGGATCAGCCTCTCACTGCTGTGAATTTTCTGATGTAGCGTCAGCTTGGATAGCAGAATGAATCGTTTCCTACAGACAGACAGATCAACAAATGCTGGTGTGTTCTCTGCACCCCGGTTCCAGTGGATTGCACTGAGATACATCTTCCTCTCATCAGCGTTGACAGATAAATTGGTGTTACAAAGGAAATATCTGGTCACTCCGTAAATATCTGGATAGAGATATTAGTGCTGAGGTGCTATTGTGTTTGAGATTCCTGCCCACTATTTCTTTCCCATTTCCAACTTGTTAAAAGATTTACCAACTACATCAATAGGTGAAGAACAACATTTCAGATGAGATAATTTCAGCTTATATTGTGAATTCTGACATCACAATATTACAGCAAGGTTCAACCCAAGTTGGAGGAACAACCACAGTGTATGCGAAAGGATTCCCAAGGTCATCCTCCCTTTTAGCACGCCAGAGTTCACACTGGGTTGTTCACCTGTTCAGACTATGGGAAGGGATTCACTGCATCATCTCAACTACAGAGAGACCAGTCAAATCACACTGGCTGGACCTTTCACATGTTCAGAATGTGGGAAGGGATTCACTCGGTCATCTGCCCTAGTGGCAGACCAGAGAGTTCACACTGAGGAGAGGGCGTTCACCAGTTCAGGGTGTAGGAAGGAGTTCGCTCGACCATCTGTCCTGTTGGTACACCAGCAAGTTCACACTGGGGGGAGTCTTTTCACTTGCTCTGACTGTCGGAAGGTATTCATTCAATCATCTGAGGTACAGGCATATCAGTCAATTCACACCGGAATGTGGCCATACACCTGCTCAGACTGTGCAAAGGAATTCATTACGCCATCTAAACTCAGAATCAGAATCAAAATCAGGTTTATTATCACCGGCATGTGTCATGAAATTTGTTAACTTAGCAGCAGCAGTTCAATGCAATACAAATTACATAAGAAAAACCATAAACATAAATAAGTAAATCAATTACAGTAAATGTATATTGAATAGATTTAAAAATCGTGCAAAACGGAAATAATATATTTTGAAAAGCGAGGTAGTGCTCATAGGTTCAATATCCATTTAGGAATCGAATGGCAGAGGGGAAGAAACTGTTCCTGAATCTCTGAGAGTGTGCCTTCAGGCTTCTGTACCTTCTACCTGATGTTAACAATGAGAAAAGGGCATGCCCTGGGTGCTGGGGGTCCTTAATAATGGACAGTGCCTTTCTGAGGTATTGCTCCTTGAAGATGTCCTGGGTACTTTGTAGGCTAGTACCCAAAATGGAGCCGACTAAATTTATGATCTTCTGCAGCTTCTTTCGGTCCTGTGCAGTAGCCACCCCCCCCCCCCCCGATACTAGACAGAGATGCAGCCTGTCAGAATGCTCCTCTCTACGGTACATTTATAGACGATTTTGGGTGTACTTGTTGACATACCAAATCTCTTCAAACTCCTGATGAAGTACAGTCACTGTCTTGCCTTTATAGCTGAAGGTACATCCGTTAGTTCATACTGGGTGCTTACCCACTAAGAATGTGGGTAGGAATTCAGTCGGTCCTCTGAACTACTGGATCCAAAGTTGAGGATTTTGGTCTTGGACAAAAAAAAGTATAGTTCCAAGTTTGTCTCCCGTGAAGAAATTATAATGTATCTTTCAGACGAATAGATCAGTGATTTTTTTTTAACCAATTGAATTGGAACATTGAGATCAGGTCTGACATCCACAACTGGCTGATCTCCAAACGTTAGTAGTTAATGGGAATAGATCTGACTGAGGCCTAAAAGGAAGAACTGGGTCCAACTCGCAGTGAATTAAAATTTCAATTAGAGCTCTACGAGATATATAAACTTCTTGTATACCTTTTGGTTCTTCAGCAGATCATCTTTGTGACACTCTGTCGCCACATTCCCCTTGCCTCCCACTGTCCCTTTGATCACACCCACATCCACATTCTCCTAATACTCAATCCCGGCTCATCCCACTCCCAGTGTCCAGGGTGCAGAACTGGATGTAATGATTGAGTGAATCCTTTCCCACATTGGGAGCAGGTGAACGGCCTCTCCCCAGTGTGATTTCGCTGATGTACCGTCAGTTGAGCTGACTGAGTGAATCTATTCCCATAGTCTGAGCAGGTGAACTGCTTGTCCTAAGTGTGAGCTCTGCCGCGTTAGCAGTTCAGATGACCGAATGAACTCGCTGGTGTTTCTATCCATCGGCTGAGTGAGTCAATCTCTTCCAACACATGGAGCAAGTGAACACCTCTCACTGCTGTAAATTTGCTGTTGTATCATCAGCTTGGATGACAAAATGAATCATTTCCTGCAGGTATCACAGGTTAATCATTTCACTATGGGATGAACTTGCTGATGTATGTTCACACTGGATGACTGAATAGATCCTTTGCCACACACAGAGGAGGTGAGTGGCCTCTTCTCATTGATGTGTCTGCGAGTCAGATGAATGAGAGAAACCCTCCCCACGATGGGGAAAGGACAATGATATCTCCATTATCAGTTCTCTGGCAATTCATCAAGTCACATGCCAAACATAGTGAACCCCTTGCTCAGTCAATGTCATTGAAGTACTAACCTCAGTAAAAAAAAATACCGGTTTGTTCTCACCAACCCACTCCCAGTATATTTCATTGATTGAAGAGAGGAAACCTCATTTCAGATGCAAGACATGTTTCCAGCTGGGATGAGATATTTCTTCATCTCTAAGGGTCAACACCAGAAATAAGGGTGTTACAAAGAATACACCTGGTCACTCAAACATCTGGACAGAGACAGCAAATCTGACGTGCAGCTGTGTTTGAGGGTCATGTACACAAATGCTTTGTCATTACTAACCTAGAAAAAGATTTTCAAAAGACATCAAAGGGTGAAGGATGGTATTTCAGATTAGATAATTTTAGTTTATGTACACTACACCAGTACAACAAGGTCCAACAGAAGCAGAAGAAACTCCTGGATGGGACAGATCATCTAGATCTGCCTGTATCAGAATGGACCATTTCTGCCCGCCTTCAGTCTGTGACGTGACTCAATTTGTCTCTCTCCATTTGTAATATTTCAAGGACCAAACTGAAACCAATGATGGATGATCGATAGCTGTGGCAGGATTTGAATGCTATCACCTCTTACAAAGTGAAATTAAGAGAGGTGTGTGAGAGGCTTCGCTTCCAGATGAGCTCAAGGTCTTCTAAGCTCACTTTGACTGTCGTAACTTGGACTCCCACAGCCTCAGATAATGCTGTGATTTCAGTCTCTGTGGTCGAGGGTTGAGCATCCTTCAAGAAAGCAACAGGCACAGATGTGGCAACTGGCCGTGTAATAAAGATCTGTGCTGATCAACTGGTTGGATGTGTTCACCAATATCTTCAAGCTCTCGCTTCAGCTGTCTGAGGTACCCTCCAGCTTCAAGTAGGCCTCACTTATTCTGTGCCTAAAAAGAACGTGCTATCCTGCCTCAATGACTATCGTCCACTAGCACTTACATCCACTGCAGTGAAGTGTATTGAGAGGTTGGAGATGAAGCACATCAACTCCTGCCTGAGAAGCTACTTGGATCCGCTCCAGTTTGCCTACCAGCACTACAGGTCCAGAGCAGAAGCCATTTCCTTTCCTTAACGCTGGGAACATCTGGACAACAAAGATGCATAGACTAGGATGTTCTTTATCGACTACAGGTCGGCATTCAATATTAGCTTCCCCTCAAAACTATTCCTGAAACTTTAAGACCTTGGCTTGGCTAACTCTTTGTGCAATTGGATCCTTGTTTTCCTCACTTTCAGACCCCAGTCAGTTTGGATCAATTACAAAATCTGTCCCACAATCTCCATCAGCCCAGGTGCACCACAAAGCTGTATGCTTAGCCCCCTGCCCTACTCATTTCACACTTATGATGGTGTGACTAAGCACAGCTCTAATATCCTTTTTAGGTTTGATGACGAGCCCATGGTCATTGGCTGAATCAAAAGTGGTGACCAATCAGCATATAGGAGCCTAACTGGAAATCAGGCTGAGTGGTGCCGCAACAACATCTTACTCAATGATAGCAAGACTGAGAAGCTGATTATTGACTTCAGAAAGATGAAGCTAGAAGTCCATGAACCAGTCCTCATTGGAGGATCAAAGGTATCAGCAACTTAAAATTCCTTGGTGTTATCATTTCAGGGTATGTGCTCTAGGACCAAGTATAATTGCCCCAAAACCCTGCAGCGACTCTACTTCATTAGAAGTCTGTGAGGTTTTGGCATGACATCTAATCCAATGGAAAACTTCTGGAGATGTGTGGTCTGGTGTCTGTATTGACTGGCTGCATCACAGCCTGGTATGGGAATTCTAAAGCTCTGGAACGAATATTCCAATAAAAAGTAGTGGATATGACCCAGTCTATCACTAGTAAAGCCTTCCCCTCCATTGACACATCAATACAGAGCGCTATCACAAGAAAGCAGCATCCATTATCAGGGACCCAGGGGCTTCAGAACCAACACAACCAGGTTCAGGAACAGTTATTACCCCTCAACCAGAGGGGATAACTTCATTCAATAGTTCAATGGCTTCATTTAATATCAGAGAATGTGTGCAATATACAACCTAAAATTCTTACTCTCCGCAGACGATCACAAAACAAAACCCCAAAGAGCGAATGATAAGGCATGCAGAAGTTTGGGCACCCCGGTCAAAATTTCTGTCACTGTGAATAGCTAAGCGAGTAAAAGTTGAACTGATTTCCAAAAGGCATAAAGTTAAAGATGACACATTTCTTTAATATCTTAAGCAAGAACACTTCTTTTATTTCCATCTTTTACAGTTTCAAAATAACAAAAAAGGATAAGGACCTGATGCAAAGGTTTGGGCACCCTGCATGGTCAGTACTTAGTAACACCCCCCTTTGGCAAGTATCACAGCTTGTAAACACGTTTTGTAGCCAGCTAAGAGTCTTTCAATTCTTGTTTGGGGGCATCCGTTAGTTTTGCGAGACCATGGATCTGCGCCTGGAAAGTCTTCACTCTCCAGGGCGTAGGCCTGGGCAAGGTTGTATGGAAGACCAGCAGTTGCCCAGGCTGCAAGTCTCCCCTCTCCACGACACCAATGTTGTCCAAGGGAAGGGCATTAGGACCCATTCAGTTTGGCACCAGTGTCGTCCCCCTTGTTAGGGGGATTTTCGCCCATTCTTCCTTGCAAAAGGCTTCTAGTTTTTGAGATTCTTAGGTCATCTTGCATGCACTGCTCTTTTGAGGTCTATCCATAGATTCTTGATGATGTTTAGGTCAGGGGACTGTGAGGGCCATGGCTGAACCTTCAGCTTGTGCCTCTTGAGGTAGTCCATTGTGAATTTTGAGGTGTGTTTGGGATCATTATCCAGTTGTAGAAGCCATCCTCTTTTCATCTTCAGCTTTTTTTACAGACGGTGTGATGTTTGCTTCCAGAATTTGCTGGTATTGAATTGAATTCATTCTTCCCTCTACCAGTAAATGTTTCCCGTGCCTCTGGCTGCGACACAAGCCCAAAGCATGATCAATCCACCACCGTGCCTAACAGTTGGAGAGGGGTTCTTTTCATGAAATTCTGCACCCTTTTTTCTCCAAACATACCTTTTCTCATTGTGGCCAAAAAAGTTCTATTTTAACTTCATCAGTCCACAGGACTTGCTTCAGGCTTGTTTAGATGTTCCTTTGAGCCTTTTGAATAGAACTTTTTGCAACAGCAAAAGCATCAACACTCCCCCACCCCTCCCCCTTTATTTCACCAAAGAGCATCAGACACCCGATCACCCACCATGCCATCAACAGGAAAGCCCAAAAGAGACCATGATCTAGACTCCATCCCAACAGGCCCCCCTCTGTCACTAACGAGGGAAGATATTGCTCCTGCCATAGCAAGAAAGAGACCAATAGCTTGCTGTTTCAATCTCTACAGCGCCACTTTTACTTCCAGTTCACTGACTCAAGTGTTGGCAGCACTCACTCATCATCAAGAGAGAGAGGGAGAGAAGAGAGAGGAAGAGGGAAAGAGAGAGAGAGAGAAAGAATGCATATCATGTTTACTTTTCTTGTGATCACAAGACCCTTTCAGACATTGTTAATCTGGTACACTGCAAGTTTGATTCACTAATTTATTGGATGCAAGCAGGAGTGGATAGTGGGAGCCAAGTCCTCGGTCATAGTGACAATTAGGCCTGAACCCATGTTGTCACCTGCTTACAAGCCGCCCAGACTATGGAGATAAAGCCTCTGCGCTTCACTGGGGGCGTTGTGGCACGGTGTCCAGAACATGCTTGAGCTACCCTCACAGGGTTTCGCTCAGCAGTAGGCAAGCCCTGTTGTGGCCCACACAGATTTTTTAGCAGCACTCGTTGAAACTTCTTGCCACAGGTGGTTGTGGAGTTCAATTTATTGGATGTATATAAGGCAAATACTGATAGATTCTTGTTTAGTCCGGGTGAGAATGGATATGGGAAAAAGGCAGGAGATTAGGGCTGAGATGGAAAATAGGTCCGCCATGATGCAATGGCAGTACAGACTCAATAGGCTGACTGGCCGAATTCAGCTCCTATCTTTTATGGTCTGAAAAAATACTAAATATTGAGATGTGTGATGAAGAGTCCCTGAAACTGAGTCCATAATTTGTGGGATCAGTTCACTGATGGGGCAACTGAAGTGGAAGTGGAGCTAATCATGGTCCTAGAGGATGGATTCACTGAGCACATCTGCAAAACAACTTTTTTCCAATGCCTCATCTTTTTTTTTCCAAGGTAGCTGGGGCCCTATTGGAGGGAGTCTGTCATCTACTGCTGCATTCAAACTGCAGATTTTCATGATGGTGGGTTCCCATTCTTGGACTTGCCAAGCAGCCATGTTTTCAATATGTCTACTGGGGCAGCATAGCATAGTTGAGCTAATTGAATGGATTGAAGGGGCTGGTCTAAACCTATATATGTCTCTGGTTGTGGTTCTACTAATTGATATGCACTTGCAAGGACTCACAGAGGAACATCTGGAGAAATTTCTAAAATGCCAGTTCGCTGCTGTTGTTACTGAGCGATTGGGAATCTTTCGGAGGGAATGCCTCAAAATCCCCGGCTTTGCCTACTGTTGGCGACTGAGATTGAAGTCAAATCGTTCGGATAGAGATGGCACTCAGTACTTGGTGTTGGAGAGCTGATCGGAGGCTCTAAGTTTTCGGATGACTCAGAGTCAGACTGTGGTCGGGAATGGCAGGGAGAGTTTTTCTTCCTTCTCCCGTCTGCGTGAGATGTGGGACATTTGAGATACTCTGAACTTTTTACTGTGCTCATGGACTTCTTCATCAAGTTATGGTATTGTTGCACTGTTGTAACTATATGTTATAATTATGTGGTTTTGTTACGTTTTTTCAGTCTTGGTCTGTCCTGTGTTTTGTGATATCACACCGGAGGAAATATTGTATCATTTCTTAATGCATGCATTACTAAATGACAATAAAAGAGGACTGCGTGTCTTCATAATCTAATGTACCTTCAGATTAGATAACTGAATGATTCCCTTCCCGCACACTGAACAGGTGAAAGGCCACACGCCAGTGTGAACTCGATGGTGTGTCTGTAGGGAAGATAATGGAGTGAAACCCTTCCCACAGTCTAAACAGGTAAGCTCCCTCTACCCAGTGCAAGCTCACTGGTGTGTCTGTAGGGAATTTAATTATTTGAAATCCTTCCCACAGTCTAAACAGGTGAACTCCCTCTCCCCAGTGTGAACTCGCAAATGTGTCTGTAGGGAAGATAATTGAGTGAATCCCTTCCCACAATCCAAACAAGTGAACGGTCTCTCCCCAGTGTGAACTCGCTGGTGTGTCTGTAGGGAAGATAATTGAGTGAATCCCTTCCCACAGTCTGAACAAGTGAATGGCCTCTCCCCAGTGTGAATTCGCTGGTGTGTCTGCAGGGAAGATAATTGAGTGAATCCCTTTCTACACACTGAACAGCTGAATGGCCTCTCCCCGGTGTGAACTCGCTGGTGTGTTTGCAGGGAAGATAACTGAGTGAATCCCTTTCCACACACTGAACAAGTGAATGGCCTCTCCCCGGTGTGAACTCGCTGGTGTGTCTGTAGGGAAGATAACTGAGTGAATCCCTTTCCACACACTGAACAGCAGAATGGCCTCACCCCAGTGTGAATTCGTCGGTGTGCCTCTAGGGAAGATGACTGAGTGAATCCCTTCCCACAGTCTGAACAGATGAACGGCCTCTCCCCAGTATGGACACGATGGTGTACCAATAGGGCAGATGATTGACTGAATCCCTTCCCACACACAGAACAGGTGAATGGCCTCTCCCCAGTCTGAACTCGCCGATGTCCCTGTAGGTGTCGTGATCGACTGAATCCTTTCTCACACACTGAACTTGTGAATAGCCTCTCCCTAGTGTGAAC
This sequence comes from Mobula birostris, assembly GCF_030028105.1. Classification (NCBI taxonomy): domain Eukaryota; kingdom Metazoa; phylum Chordata; class Chondrichthyes; order Myliobatiformes; family Myliobatidae; genus Mobula; species Mobula birostris. The sequence goes on from NC_092370.1 coordinate 148,406,788, forward strand.
TCGCTGATGTCCCTGTAGGGAAGATAACTGAGTGAATCCCTTCCCACACACTGAACAGTTGAATGGTCTCTCTCCAGTGTGAACTCGTTGGTGTGCCTGTAGGGAAGATAACTGAGTGAATCCCTTCCCACAGTCTGAACAGGTGAACGGTCTCTCTCCAGTGTGAACACGCTGATGTGCCTTGAGAGAAGATAATTGACTGAATCCCTTCCCACAGTCTGAACAGGTGAACGGCCTCTCCCCAGTGTGAACTCGCTGGTGGACCAATACAGCAGATGATCGAGTGAACCCCTTCCCACACACTGAGCAGATGAATGGCCTCTCCTCAGTGTGAACTCGTTGGTGTCCCTGCAGGTGATGTGATCGGCAAAATCTCTTCTCACGCACTGAACTGGTGAATGGCCTCTCCCCAGTGTGAACTCGCTGATGTGTTTGTAAAGAAGATAATTGAGTGAATCCCTTTCCACAGTCTGAACAACGGAACGGCTTCTCCCCAGTGTGAACTCGCCAGTGTGTCTGTAGGGAAGATAATTGAGTGAATGTCTTTTGACAGACTGAACAACTGAAGGGCCTCACACCAGTGTGAATTCGTCGGTGTGCCTCAAGGGAAGATGACTGAGTGAATCCCTTCCCACAGTCTGAACATGTGAATGGCCTCTCCCCAGTATGGACACGATGGTGTACCAATAGGGCAGATGATTGACTGAATCCCTTCCCACACACAGAACAAGTGAATGGCCTCTCCCCAGTCTGAACTCGCTGATGACTCTGTAGGTGACAAGATGGACTGAATTCTTTCTCACACACTGAACTGGTGAACAGCCTCTCCCCAGTGTGAACTCGCCGGTGTGCCTGTAGGGAAGATGACTGTGTGAATCCCTTCCCACAGTCCGAACAGGTGAATGGCCTCTCTCCAGTGTGAATTCTCTGCTGTGCCAGTAGGGCAGATGAATGACTGTACCCTTTCCCACACACTGAGCAGGTGAATTGCCTCTCCCCACTGTGAACCCGGTGCTGTCCCTGTAGGTGACGAGATCGACTGAATCCCTTCACACAAACTGAACTGATGAACAGCCTCTCCCCAGTGTGAACTCGCTGGTGTGTCTGTAGGGAAGATAATTGAGTGTATCTCTTCCCACAGTTTGAACACGTGAACAGCCTCTCCCCATTGTGAACTCGCTGGTGTGTCTGCAGGGAAGATAATTGAGTGAATCCCGTTCCACACACTGAACAAGTGAATGGCCTCTCCCCAGTGTGAACTCGCTGGTGTGCCTGCAGGGAGGATAACTGAGTGAATCCCTTTGCACACACTGAACAGGTGAATGGCCTCTCCCCAGTATGAACTCGCTGGTGTACCAGTAGGGCAGATGATCGATTGAACCTCTTCCCACAGTCTGAGCAGATGAACATCTCCCCAGTGTGAAATGACAGGTATGCTAATAGATCCGATGACAAAGTCAATCCTTTCCTACAGTCTGAACAGTTGAACAGCCTCTCACCAGTGTGAACACACTCATATCTAGGCAGGTCAGATAACCAAGGGAATCTCTTTCCACACACGGAACCATTGAAGACTCTGTTCCTTGTGAACTCACTGATGTGAATTTTCTGACGTATCGTCAGTGTGGGCAACAGACTAAATCACTTCATTCAGACAGAACTGGTGGAGCATCTCACTGTGGTGTGAACTTGCTGATGTATCTTCATGCTGAGTCACTGAGTAGATCCTGTCCCACACACGGAACAGGTGATTGGCGTCTTCACTCTGTAAACTCACAGGTGTTTCTGTGGCTTGCTGAGTGAGAGAATCTCACACTGAGAAAGTCCCTTGGCATCAAATACTGGTGTGTTCTCAGCACCTCATTTCCAGCAGATTTCAGAGTTACTACATAAAACTTCACTTCAGACACAAAGCATTTTTCCAGCTGGGATGAGATACTTCTTCATCTCCTAAGATCAACAATGGATATATTGGTGTTACAATGGAAATAGCTGGTCACTCCTTAAATATCTGGACAAAGACAGCAAACCTGAAATTCTGTTCTGTATGAGATTCCTGCACACAAATTCTTTGTCATTTCCAACCTGTAAAAAGATTTACAAAAGATATCAATGGGTGAAGGGCAGCATTTCAGATGAGGTAACTTTAGTCTATATGGTGATGTTTGATATCACACTGTTACAGCAAGGTTTGATCCAAGTTCAAGAAACAGCTCCTGATCTAACTGGGACAGATCAGGGATCTGGATTGACCATTCAGTTCCCCGACTGTTTTTCTGTCTATATCAGAATGAGCCATTCTACCCACCTTCAATCTGTGACATGGCTCAATTTGTCTCTCTTAATTTGTATCATCTCAAGCTCTGTTCATGTTCTACAGAGTCCCGGCAATTCTGGACAATGTTTCCCAGCCTCTGCATGTCACCTTTGCTGAACATAGGAACACTTTTAGTAAAACAACTGCGCTGCTCCAAAGAGCACTTTATGAGCTCATTCTTACCCATAAGACCATGAGACGTAGGAACAGAATTAGGCCATCTGGTTCATTGAGTCTGCTCCGCCATTCAATCATGGCTGATTCTTTTATTTTATCTCTTCCTGAACCTTAATTCTCGGCTTTCTCTCCGTAACCTTTGATGCCATGTCCAATCAAGAACCATCAATCTCTGTCTTAAATACACCGAACAACCTGGCGTCCACAGCTGCATGTGGCAACAAATTCCACAAACTCACCACCCTTTGGCTAAAGAAATTTCTCTGCATCTCTGTTTGAAAGGGCATCCCTCTATCCTGAGGTTGTGCCCTCTTGGCCTAGGCTCTCCCACCAAGAGAAACATCCTTTCCACATCTACCCTGTCTAGGCCTTTCAACATTCAAAAGGTTGCAATGAGATTCCCCATCATCCTTCTGAATTTCAGCGAGCCATCAAACGAAGTAGCAAATGAAATACAATGTTGGAAAATGTATGATCGTGCACTTTGGTGGAAAAAATAAGTGGGCAATTATTTAGATGGGGTGAGAATTCAAAATGCAGAGATGCAAGGGGACTTGGGAGTCCTTGTGCAGGATACCCTAAAGGTTAACCTCTATATTAAGACAATGGTGAAGAAGGTGAATGGAATGTTGACATTCATTTCTAGAGGTATAAAATATAAGAGCAGGGGAAGTCTCCTCTCAGCAGCCCATGGAGTAAGACGTGTGTTGGCACTACTCCTTCCTTTTACAACTTACTTTCCACTGCTAGTTTTGTTTAAACTTTGAAGATTTATTACTTTCAGTGAAGGATTTACGATTTAATTACGATAGCTGGAACCCGAACTGGAATTGAATTAAGAGGTGGCAAAATTGTTTCCGAAGCTGAACAAACAAAGGAGTCAGAGGAAGTCTCCACTTCAGAAAGAATGTTTTCTTTGATGCAAGATATTAACACCAAGATCGGAATGGTGGATACCAAGATTGATAAACTGACGAATGCTAATGAAAGGCTTGAAAAAACCGCTTCTGCTGTCCAGGAATCTTTGAGGAATCTGGAATTTCAATATCAGACGCTTAAAAAGGACACTAATAGAATCAAAAGAGAACAGGAGACAGTGAATCAAGTGATTAATGAATAAGAATTAAAGATATCTACTATGGAAAAGAAAATTGTGGAGCTTTCTTCGGAATTATTAAGAATTAAGAAAACAACGGATCTGAAAAGCAGGAGTCGTAGGATGAATTTACACATACTGGGTTTGCCTAAAAACATGGAAACCGGTGAGCCACTGAAGTTATACATGAATATGCTATACTCACTTTTTAGTGAGGTACTTGAAGTTCCTCCAATGATAGATAGAGCCCATCGAATCCTCCGCCTGAAGCCTTCCATTGAGTTGAAACCTCGTCCGGCAATTCTACGTTTGCATTACTTTATTACTAAAGAAGCAATTCTTCGAGATGCTAGGAAGCAGGGGAAGCTAATTTATAATGGAGTAGAGATTCGCATAGTTGAAAATTTTGCCCCACAGGTTTATGCGAAAAGAATTAAATTTCAGGAAGTGATAGCTGAACCTTATAAGAACTGTCGCCCCTCTTTGCGTAATCCAGCTCGTTTGAGAATCTCCCCGCCTAATGCCCGCCCAAAATGATTTGACTCCTCAGAAGAGGCTTGGAAATTTATAAAGGAGTTTAAGCCTGCCTTGCAAGCAATTTAAACACTTAATACTCAGCTGGGAGTCCTTTGTAGCTGGTTAAACACTTAATCCTTAGCTGGAACTCGTTTGTAGTTGGATTGTTGGAAGTTTAATATACGTTTTATGTCTGCCCAGACATCATTTTGGCTGTTTTATTTTTTCCTTTAGGTTTTACTCTTCTTCTTTTATATCTTGATTTGCTTTTTGTCCCTTTTTTTAAGCTTATCTTTTTTCATTTTCTTTCTTTTCCTTAATAAAAAATATTTAGAATTATTGTTTGCTTTAATACTCAATACAGTTTTGGATTTATTATATGTACATGTACTTATTTTTTCCCTTGGTTTGTAACAGTAACACCAGTCGTAACATATTAGTTAGTTGGATCTATCTTTTTTGAATATACGATCAATTTTTATTCAATGAATTTAAGATGGCCGCTGTTAACTACGCTTTAGCCTCTGTTAGACATAATATCAAAACATTTGGAATTTGTTTATTTCTTCATGTATGTGTTGTAGTATCTTTAGTCAGTGGTATTAACGTTTAGTTTTTTAAGAACAGGCTGCCTATTGGAGACACGGGATAAGGGATATAGTTCAGCATGCTGTTCGCCTATTGGATGGTTTTCAGGCTTTGGGGGGGAGGAGGGGTGGGGCTATTAGGTTAGGTTTTTTCGGCTGGGCAGTCCTGAGAGGTTTTCCTGTCAATCATGTTGTTTTTTTCTCTCTGATGGAATCCACATTCTGTTCTTCCCTGCAGGTTTGGTCTGTGCTGGTGCACTAACTTATTGTATTAAATTTTAAATTAAAGCCTTATTATGCATGTTAATAAAATTAATATTATCTCTTGGAACCTGAATGGTTTGAACCAACCTATTAAGCGCAGAAAGATCTTTAAGAAATTAAGAACACTCCAAGCTGATATTATGTTTGTGCAGGAGACCCATATCTGTAGGGAGGATGAAAACCGCTTTTTTAAATTTTGGAAGGATTCTCAGTTTCACTCTTCATCAGTAACTAAAATCAGAGGGGTATCTATTTTTATTAATTCTAAAATCCCTTTTGTACATTTTAATACTGTCACTGATTCAATTGGAAGATAACTGTTACTGGTTTGTTATAAGACCATAAGACAAAGGAGCAGAAGTCGGCCATTCGGCCCATTAAGTCTGCCTTGCCATTTTATCATGAGTTGATCCATTCTCCCATTTAGTCCCACTCCCCCACCTTCTCACCATAACCTTTGATGCCCTGGCTACTCAGATACCTATCAATCTCTGCCTTAAATACACCCAATGACTTGGCCTCTACTGCCGCCCGTGGCAACAAATTCCATAGATTCACCACCTTCTGGCTAAAAAAATTTCTTTGCATCTCTGTTCTGAATGGGTGCCCTTCAATCCGTAAGTCATGCTCTCTCGTACTAAACTTCCCCCACCATGGGAAAAAACTTTGCCACATCCACTCTGTCCATGCCTTTCAACATTTGAAATGTTTCTATGAGGTCTCCCCTCATTCTTCTAAACTCTAAGGAACACAGTCCAAGAACAAACAAACGTTCCTCATATGTTAACCCTCTCATACCCGGAATCATTCTGGTGAATCTTCTCTGTACCCTCTCCAATGTCAGCACATCCTTTCTTAAATAAGGAGACCAAAACTGCCCACAGTATTCCAAGTGAGGTCTCACCAGCGCCTTATAGAGCCTCAACATCACACACACACCTGCTCCTCTACTCTATTCCTCTAGAAATGAATGCTAACATTGCATTCGCCTTCTTCACCACCAACTCAACCTGGAGGTTAACCTTAAGGGTATCCTGTACGAGGACTCCCAAGTCCCATTGCATCTCAGAACTTTGAATTCTCTCCCCATTTCAATAATAGTCTGCCCGTTTATTTCTTCTGCCAAAGTGCAGAACCATACACTTTCCAACACTGTATTTCATTTGCCACTTCTTTGCCCATTCTTCCAATCTATCCAAGTCTCTCTGCAGACTCTGTTTCCTCAGCACTACCAGCTTCTCCACCTATATCATCAGCAAACTTAACCATAAAGCCATCTATCCCATAATCCAAATCGTTGATGTACAGTGTGAAAAGTGGCCAAAACACGGACCCTTGTGGAACACCACTGGTAACCGGCAGCCAACCAGAATAGGATCCCTTTATTCCCACTCTGTTTCCCGCCAATCAGCCAACGCTCTATCCACGTATGTAACTTTCCCGTAATTCCACGGGCTCTTATCTTGTTAAGTAGCCTCATGTGTGGCACCTTGTCAAACGCCTTCTGAAAATCCAAATTTACAACATCCACTGCATCTCCCTTGTCTAGCCTACTTGTAATTTCCTCAAAAAATTGTAATAGGTTTGTCAGGCAGTATTTTTCTTTAAGGAATCCATGCTGAGTTCTGCCTATCTTGTCATATGCCTCCAGATACTCCGTAACCTCATCCTTGACAATTGACTCCAACAACTTCCCAACCACCGATGTCAAGCTAACAGGTCTACAATTTCTTTTTTGCTTCCTTGCCCCCTTCTTAAATAGCAGAGTGACATTTGCAATCTTCCAGTATGCCAGTCCGGGAGATTTATCTATCTTTAAACTATTCAGCTTCCTGAGTATTTTCTCTGTCGAAATTGTGAGTGCGCATACTTCTCTTCCCTGCCACCCTTGAGTGTCTGGTATACTGCTGATGTCTTCCTCAATGAAGACTGATGCAAAATACTCGTTCAGTTCCTCCGCCATCTCCTTATCTCCCATTACAATTTCTCCAGCATCATTTCCTATCGGTCCTATATCTACTCTCACCTGTCTTTTACTCTTTATATACTTGAAAAAGCTTTTAGTATCCTCTTTGATATTATTTGCTAGCTTCCTTTCATAGTTCACCTTTTCCCTCTAGATGATCTTCCTGGTTTCCTTTTGTAAGCTTTTAAAAACTTCCCAGTCCTCTGTCTTCCCACTAATTTTTGCTTCCTTGTATGCCCTCTCCTTTGCTTTAACTTTGGCTTTGACTCTTTTGTCAGCCACAGTTGCATCCTTTTTCCATTCAAAAATTTCTTCTTTTTTGGAATATACCTGTCTTGCACCTTCCTCACTTCTCGCATAAACTCTAGCCACTGCTGCTCTGCCATCCTTCCCGCCAGTGTCTCTTTCCAGTCAACTTTGGCCAGTTCCTCTCTCATGCCACTATACTTTACTCCACTGAAATACCGACACATCAGATTTCGGCTTCTCTTTTTCAAATTTCACAGTGAACTCAATCATGTTATGATCACTGCCTCCAAAAGGGTTCCTTCACCTCAATCTCTCTAATCACCTCCAGTTCATTACACAATACCCAATCCAGTACAGCCGATCCCCTAGTGGGCTCAACAACAAGCTGTTCTAAAAAGCCATCTCGGAGACATTCTACAAATTCTCTCTCTTGAGATCCCGTGCCGACCTGATTTTCCCAATCCACTTGCATGTTAAAATCCCCCACAATTATCATAACACTGTCCTTCTGACAATCCTTTTTATTTCTTGTTGTAATTTGTAGTCCACATCACTGCAGCAGTTTGGAGGCCTGTATCAGGGTCCTTTTACCCCTGCGATTTCTTAGCTCAACCCATAAAGATTCTGCACCTTCTGATCCTATGTCCCATCTTTCTAATGATTTAATATCATTTCTTACCAATAAAGCCACACCTCCCCCTCTGCCTACCTTCCTATCCTTCCGATACACCGTGTATCCTTGGATGTTCAGCTCCCAGAGACATGCATCCTTTAGCCACGTCTCAGTGATGGCCACAATATCATACCTGCCAATCTGTAGCTGTACAACAAGATCATCCACCTTATGCTGCGTGCATTTAAGTATAACACCTTATGTGGTCAAAAGATGGCTTTGGTGTGTGTGTAGATACCGAGTGTAGATAGCTCTAAATTTTTTAAGAAGTTATTTTCTGCATTGCAGAATTTAAATGAATATAAAGCTGATTATGGGCGGCGACTTTAACTGTTGTCTCAATCCCTCGATTGATAGGCCATCAACCAATCCGTGGCTTCCTAATAAGGCTGCGACCTGTATTAATTCTTCTTTACTTGGTGGATATTTGGAGATTTCTACATCCTAAAGATAAATATTCAAGAACTGTTTATTTTTTGTTGGATACGCAATTGGTGCCTTTTGTTGCTGACTGTGTGTATGACGCTATTGTGTTGTTGGATCATGCACCCATGAAACTAATACTGAAGTTTCTTGATAATATACGGAATGCATCTTAGCAGAAATTTAATGCTACACTGCTACATGATTCAGCATTTCTAAATTTTATTAAAGAACAAATTTCTCTATTTTTTGAATTAAATACAACTGAGGGTATGTCAAATTTGGTTACTTGGGATGCGATGAAATATTTTCTTAGGGGACAGATAATTTCATATTCAGCAGCTTTAAGGAAAACTAAAGCTGAACCTTTAGTGTTTACTAACAGGATTAAAGAAATAGACATAGAACATAGAACAGTACAGCACAGTCCAGGCCCTTCGGCCCACAATGTTGTGCCGACCCTCAAACCCTGCCTCCCATATAAGCCCCCACCTTAGATTCCTCCATATACCTGTCTAGTAGTCTCTTAAACTTCACTAGTGTATCTCCCTCCACCACTGACTCAGGCAATGCATTCCACACACCAACCACTCTCTGAGTAAAAAACTTTCCCCTTTGAACTTCCCACCCCTTACCTTAAAGCCATGTCCTCCTGTATTGAGCAGTGGTGCCCTGGGGAAGAGGCGCTGGCTATCCACTCTATCTATTCCTCTTATTATCTTGTATACCTCTATCATGTCTCTTCTCATCCTCCTTCTCTCCAAAGAGTAAAGCCCTAGCTCCCTTAATCTCTGATCATAATGCATACTTGCTAAACCAGGCAGCATCCTGGTAAATCTCCTCTGTACCCTTTCCAATGCTTCCACATCCTTCCTATAGTGAGGTGACCAGAACTGGACACAGTACTCCAAGTGTGGCCTAACCAGAGTTTTGTAGAGCTGCATCATTACATCGTGACTCTTAAACTCTATCCCTCGACTTATGAAAGCTAACACCCCATCAGCTTTCTTAACTACCCTAGCTACCTGTGAGGCAACTTTCAGGGATCTGTGGACATGAACCCCGAGATCCCTCTGCTCCTCCACACTACCAAGTATCCTGCCATTTACTTTGTACTCTGCCTTGGAGTTTGTCCTTCCAAAGTGTACCACCTCACACTTCTCCAGGTTAAACTCCATCTGCCACTTCTCAGCCCACTTCTGCATCCTATCAATGTCTCTCTGCAATCTTTGATAATCCTCTACACACCACCAACCTTTGTGTCATCTGCAAAGTTGCCAACCCACCCTTCTACCCCCACATCCAGGTCGTTAATAAAAATCACGAAAAGTAGAGGTCCCAGAACAGATCATTGTGGGACACCACTAGTCACAATCCTCCAACCTGAATGTACTCCCTCCACCACCACCCTCTGCCTTCTGCAGGCAAGCCAATTCTGAATCCACCTGGCCAAACTTCCCTGGATCTCATGCCTTCTAACTTTCTGAATAAGCCTACCATGTGGAACCTTGTCAAATGCCTTACTAAAATCCATATAGATCACATCCACTGCACTACCCTCATCTATCTGCCTGGTCACCTCCTCAAAGAACTCTATCAGGCTTGTTAGACATGATCTGCCCTTCACAAAGCCATGCTGACTGTCCCTGATCAGACCATGATTCTCTAAATGCCGATAGATCCTATCTCTAAGAATCTTTTCCAACAGCTTTCCTACCACAGACGTAAGACTTACTGGTCTATAATTACCTGGACTATCCCTACTAACTTTTTTGAACAAGGGAACAACATTCGCCTCCCTCCAATCCTCCAGTACCATTCCCGTGGACAACGAGGACATAAAGATCCTAGCCAGAGGCTCAGCAATTTCTTCTCTCGCCTCATGGAGCAGCCTGGGGAATATTCCATCAGGCCCCGGGGACTTATCTGTCCTAATGTATTTTAACAACTCCAACACCTCCTCTCCCTTAATATCAACATGTTCCAGAACATCAACCTCACTCATATTGTCCTCACCATCATCAAGTTCCCTCTCATTGGTGAATACCGAACAGAAGTATTCATTGAGGAACTTGCTCACTTCCACAGCCTCCAGGCACATCTTCCCACCTTTATCTCTAATCGGTCCTACCTTCACTCCTGTCATCCTTTTTTTCTTCACATAATTGAAGAATGCCTTGGGGTTTTCCTTTACCCTACTCGCCAAGGCCTTCTCATACCCCCTTCTTGCTCTTCTCAGCCCCTTCTTAAGCTCCTTTCTTGCTTCCCTATATTCCTCAATAGACCCATCTGATCCTTGCTTCCTAAACCTCATGTATGCTGCCTTCTTCCACCTGACTAGATTTTCCACCTCACTTGTCACCCATGGTTCCCTCACCCTACCATTCTTTATCTTCCTCACTGGGACAAATTTATCCCTTACATCCCGCAAGAGATCTCTAAACATCGACCACATGTCCATAGTACATTTCCCTGCAAAAACATCATCCCAATTCACACCCGCAAGTTCTAGCTTTATAGCCTCATAATTTGCCTTTCCCCAATTAAAAATTTTCCTGTCCTCTTTGATTCTATCCTTTTCCATGATAATTATAAAGGCCAAGGAGCGGTGGTCACTGTCCCCCAGATGCTCACCCACTGAGAGATCTGTGACCTGACCCGGTTCATTACCTAGTACTAGATCTAGTATGGCATTCCCCCTGGTCGGCCTATCCACATACTGTGACAGGAATCCATCCTGGACACACTTAACTAATTCTGCCCATCTAAACCCTTGGAACTAATCAGGTGCCAATCAATATTAGGGAAGTTAAAGTCTCCCATGATAACAACCCTGTTATTTTTGCACCTTTCCAAAATCTGCCTCCTAATCTGCTCCTCTGTATCTCTGCTGCTACCAGGGGGCCTATAGAATACCCCCAGTAGAGTAACTGCTCCCTTCCTGTTCCTGACTTCCACCCATATTGACTCAAAAGAGGAACCTGCTACATTACCCACCCTTTCTGTAGCTGTAATAGTATCCCTGACCAGTAATGCCACCCCTCCTTCCCTTTTTCCGCCCTCTCTATCCCTTTTAAGGCACTGAAATCCAGGAATATTGAGAATCCATTCCTGCCCTGGTGCCAGCCAAGGCTCTGTAATGGCCACTACATCATAATTCCATGTATGTATCCAAGCTCTCAGTTCATCACCTTTGTTCCTGATGCTTCTTGCATTGAGGTACATACATTTCAGCCCTTCTACCTTACTGCCTTTACACCGTTTATTCTGCTTCTCTTTCCTCAAAGCCTCTCTGTATGCTAGATCTGGCTTTACTCCATGCACTTCTTTCACTGCTCTATCGCTCTGGGTCCCAGCCCCCCTTGCAAATTAGTTTAAACCCTCCCGAACCATGCTAGCAAACCTACCTGCAAGGATATTGCTCCCCCTCGAGTTCAGGTGCAACCCATCCAATCTGTACCGGTCCCACCTTCCCCAGAAGAGATCCCAATGATCTAAAAATCTAAAACCCTGCTCCCTGCACCAACTCCTCAGCCACACATTCAACTGCCATCTCCTCCAATTCTTACCATCTCTGTCACATAGCACTGGCAGCAATCCTGAGAACATCATCCTTGAGGTCCTGTTCTTCAGCCTTCTGCCTAATTCCCGAAACTCACACTTCAGGACCTCATCCCTCTTCCTGCCTATGTCGTTGGTCCCAACATGCATCACGACTTCTGGTTGCTTTCACTGTCATACCAGGATGTTGTGCACCCGGTCAGAGACATCCCGGACCCTGGCACCCAGGAGGCAACAAACCATGCGGGTGTCCTTCTCATGTCCACAAAATCTCCTGTCTGCTCCCCTGACTATAGTCTCCAATGACGACAGCTCTCCTCTTCTCCGTCCCACCCTTCTGCACCACAGGGTCAGACTCAGTGCCGGAGGCCCTGCCACCGTGGCTCACACCTGGTCAGTCGTCCCCGCCAACAGTATCCAGGACGGTAAACTTATTATTCAGGGGAATGGATACAGGGGTGCTCTGCACTACCTGTCCGCTCACCTTCGCTTTCCCCCCTCTGACTGTCACCCAACGACCTGCTTCCGACAGCCTAGGTGTGACTACCTCCCTGTAGCTCTCATCTATGACTGCCTCATTCTCCCTTATGAGTCAAAGGTCATCCAGCTGCTGCTCCAGAATAAGGAATTACACAGTCTTCCAGATCGCTCAGCCGTATGCACTTCTGGCTGATGTGACTCTGTGGGAGAGGGGCATTCCCCCAAGACTGCCACATCTCACATGAGAGGCACATCACCGTCTCAGGAGACATTGTAAAAACTAACTGCGAGCTAGCTTGTCCGTCGAAGCCTCTCGAGTCAAAGCCTCAAAGCTCCACTCCTTCATTGGCCCACTCACTCACTGGCCGCTTCGCTTGAGCTATCCCTCTATTTATCTGTTTGAGCTTTTCAAAATGTTTGGTCACCTGACATCGACTGCCCAATCAGCTGCTTTCTGCTGAGTCTGAGCTATTCAAATCTTGATTGTATAATCAACGGCTTTCTGCTGATCTATTCAATTCTTGATTGATTTGATTGCACAGACCAACTGCCAAAACTGCCAGAATCTCTCGAGTCAAAGCCTCAAAGCTCCACTCCTTCACTGGCCCACTCACGCACTGGCCGCTTCGCTTGAGCTATCCCTCTATTTATCTGTTTGAGCTTTTCAAAATGTTTATTCAGTAACACCTAGTGAAGATTTATATAAGGAAAGGGTGGAACTTCAAACACAGCATGACCTGCTTTTGACTTTTCCTATTAGACTGCAACTTCTGAAATCTAAAAGTCAATTTTATATACAAGTGAATAAGTCAGGTAAACAGTTGGCCGGTCAACTTAAAGCAGCTATGGCTAGAAGGCAGGTTTTGAAAATACAAAGAACTGATAGAACTGAAACGTCAGACTGTCAGGAAATTAATAAGGTATTTTTGGATTTTTACTCTAACCTTTATAAATTTGATTTTCCAGACAATACTACTCTTATGAATAGATCCTTGCAAAGATTGAATTGTCACATGCTCAAGGAGATCTGTGTTTTTTTTGTGAGAATGATGTAATGGTCTTTTGGAGGTCACCTGATGTGATTTTCCCACCAATGTGAAGTCACGTGATAACATGTGCCCCGTGACTATATAAGGATCGACCCAGGAGACGCAGTTGGTTTTCAGTTTGTAGATTTCCAGGTAGAATGTGCTGTACCTCCGTTTCTGTTGCGTGTTCATTTTTAAAATGGTTTTGCGTTCTATTGCAAGATACCATATTATTGGACTGGAAATTTTTGGCTAGATGTGTTGATTTACCCAATTCCAACAGTAGAAGGGAGAGTGAAGAATTTATCTAAGTACAGGACCGAAGGATCGACCTTATTGAGGCTTCATTGAAGGAGTAGCTACCTGCATCAGAGATAACTCTTTCCAAAAAGAGCAAGGAGTTCATGCAATGGTGCTCTCTCTCTAAAAGAATTTAAGGTCAGTTGTTTTAAACTGTTTATTTTCAGCATCGGGAATCCTGTGGACAGAACCAGCAGGAAAGTTGCATCTGTGAAGAAATCCTTTTCCAGAGAAGTCTCTCCCAATTGAACGTGTAAATCTGTTGGACTTTCGAATTTACGATTTTAAGAACTATATCTGACTTTATCGCTTTAAGAACTGTTTTCGCATTTAACGCTTTAAGAACCAGTGCCGAGTGACGGAGTGATTTGTTGAACAGCTGCATATCGGTTAACCTCCGGTTAAAGTTTTCGTTTGTTTTTTTTACCTTATCATTTATCCCTGTTTAATAAATGTTTGGTTGTTTTTATATAACCTGTCTCGATTGATATTCATTGTTGCCGGTTACATAACATAATCTGTGGGGGCTCGGCCAGGAGATGTTCCGATTTTGAGTTTAAGTGCTGGTAATTACCATTTTGATTTGGAAAAGGGAAATACCCGATTTTTTTTGGTTTGATTGGTGTGTGTGTTGTATTCGGCAACAATGGATATTGATGGGTTTTTGAAGACTCCTGACTCGGGATCTTTAGAGAATGCGAGAAAACCTGAGGTATTGGAGATTGCTAGGAAGTTGAATATTAAAAGAATTACGTGGAATTCCACCAAGGCGTTCATACAAAAAAAAAATCGCTGAACATTATATTAATTTGGAATTGTTTGTTGCTGAGGTGTTAGAGAAGTTTCCAATGAGTAATCTGGAAATGCAGTTGCATCTTGAACAGTTAAAGTTTGAAAAATTTAAAGTGGAAATGGCCGAAAGAGAGGCTAATACAATAAGGGAATTTGAAGAAAGAGAGGCCCTTAAAAAAAAGGGAATTTGCAGAAAGAGAAGCTGATAACCAGAGGAAATTCGAGCTACAGATGCAGAAATTAAAGTCCGGGAGTCAGTCTTCTGGTTCTACGAAACAGTTTACTGCTAGTCGTGAGGTTATTTTGGCTCCTCCATTTAATGAAGCTGAAGTGGACACATATTTCCAACATTTCGAAACAGTTGCTCTGAGTTTAAAGTGGCCGAAAGACCAATGGCCAGTGATGTTACAAAGTGTAATTAAAGGCAAGGCACAACAAGTTTATACAGTTTTAAATGCTGAGCAAGCACTGGATTATGATATTGTTAAGCAGCACATATTAAAGGCATATGAGATGGTTCCGGAAGTGTATAGAGAAAGATTTAGAAGTTTGAAGAAATCAGTGGAAAAAACTTGTGGAATTCGCCTATGAGAAATCTGTGTGTTTTGAGAGATGGGTTTCCTCTAAAAATGTCAATGGGGAGTATAATAAATTAAAAGAGTTGATTTTGCAGGAGGAATTTAAAAGAAGCATTCCTGTTGAAGTGAGAACATACTTAAATGAACGGGACACTGCTACATTGCAGGAGATTGCTAAATTGGTTGATGAGAATGTTTTAATTCACAAGAATAAATTTTCTCCAGGTAAAATTTTTAAAAGGAAAACTAGCACAGAGAGTCAAGGTAAACCAGAAATTAAATCTGAAGTTAGTGAGATAAGTAAGGATGAAGGGAGACATGTGAAGGAAGGACATTTTGTATTATTTGTAATTATTGTAAAAAACCTGGACATGTAGTAGCTAATTGCTTCCCATTGAAACGGAAAGAGAAAGAAGCGGTCCCAGATGCTTGTGTGCAGCATATTGAAAAACCTGTAAAACCACAGGGTTTAGAAAATATTAGTGAAGATGTGTCAGAGTCTGACCAAGTGAAGAAGGGATATGAAGCTTTTATAACAGAAGGATTTATATCCTTTAATGAAGGATCCAAGTCAGTACCAATAAGGATACATAGAGATACTGGAGCTTCACAATCACTAATATTAGACAGTGTGCTAAGGTTTAGTGATGAGTCTGACATTGGTGAGGTAAATTACATAAGAGGAGTAGGGAGTGTCCTTATGCCAGTACATTTACATAGAGCAAATTTAAGGTCAGGATTAGTTATAGGGGTTGTTAAAGCAGGACTACAATCTAGTCTACCTGTGAATGAGGTTTCTCTTTTATTAGGGAATGATTTAGCAGGTGGACAAGTTTTCCTGAAGTGCATTTGACAATAAATTCAAATTCTGAGGAACCACAGAGGGATTCTAACACAGATTCTTCCTGTGTTGTAACAAGAGCTATGGCTAAAAAGACTGATGTAAAGAACGAGGTTGTTACCTATGACAGTTCAAATCAAGAATCAAATTTTGAGGATGTATCAGAAACTTTTTTGCCTACATTATTTGATCAGGATTTTGATGGTAAGTCTGACCAGGAAGATCTGTCTTTATCTCGGAAGGAGATGATAGCAGAGCAGGGTAGAGATCTTGAGATAGTTAAATTAAAAGAACAAGCTCTTCCAGATAGTGAAATTGTAAAAGTACCAGCTGGATATTATTCTGAAAAGGGGGTATTAATGAGAAAGTGGAGATCGCCTACAATTCCTGCTGGTGAGGAATGGGAAGTTAATCATCAGTTAGTAGTTCCTAAAATTTACCAAAATGAGATTTTAACTATGGCTCATAGTATTCCTTTGGGTGGTCACTTAGGTGTAAAGAAAACTATGAACAAAATTTCTAAACATTTTTATTGGCCTAGTTTAAGACGAGATGTGGCATCATTTTGTAGAACATGTCATACGTGTCAAATTGTTGGTAAACTCCAGTGGCCCCACTGCAACCAATTCCAGTATTCGGTGAGCCGTTCTCAAAAATCATTGTGGACTGTGTAGGTCCTTTGCCAAAAACTAAAATTGGACATCAATATTTATTAACTATTATGTGCACAGAGTCTAGGTTTTCAAAGGCAGTACCTCTTAGGATTATAACAGCCAAAGCTGTGACAAAGGCTCGTATAAAATTCTTTACTTATTTGAGGTTGCCTAAGGAAATACAATCAGATCAAGGTAGTAATTTTATGTCGGGGTTGTTTCAGCAGGTAGTTTATAAACTGGGGGCAAAACAGATTATTTCCTCGTCTATTATCCAGAATCACAAGAAGCCTTGCAGAGATTTCATTCTACACTAAAAACCATGATTAGCACATATTGTGTGGAAAATGAAAAGGACTGGAATTTACTACTTTTCGCAGTAAGGGAGGCAGTACAGGAATCATTAGGTTTTAGTCCTTTTGAATTTGTGTTTGGACATAGAGTTCAAGGACCTTTGGCTTTGTTGAAGGAACAGTGGATTAATAAAGAAGTACACACTAGTTTGCTAGATTATGTTCTGAAATATAAAGACAGATTGTACAAAGCTTGTAGCTTGGCCAAAGAAAATATAAAGTTAGCTCAAGAGAAGATGAAGACGTGGTATGATAAGGAAGCTAGGATGAGGTCATTTAAGCCTGGAGATAAGGTGTTCGTTCTTTTCCCAGTGCAAACGAACCCATTACAAGCCAAATTCCATGGTCCTTATGAGATTAAATCTAACGTAAATGATGTGGATTATGTGGTAAAAACCCCAGATCGGAGGAAGACAATACAGCTGTGTCATATAAATATGATAAAACCATATTATGAGAGAAAGGTTGCTACTATGACTGTTGTGATCAATAATGAGTCTGATCTTGATGGAATCTTACTGGAGGATTTGTCTGAAACTCACTTTAAACCCAACATTATTTCAGCCAGGTTACCAAATTCAAAACTTCTGGAAAATATTGATGAAAAATGAGCTAATTTACAGCCAGAGCAGAGAGAGCAGATGAAACAGTTAATTTTTATATATAGAGATTTATTTCCAGACGTCCCTAGAAGAACCACTGCAGCTGCACATTATGTAGATGTTGGAGATGCAAAATCCATAAAACAACATCCATATCGAATGAACAGGGAAAAATGTGAACTTGCTGAACAAGAAATTAAGTATATGTTAGAGAATGATATTATTAGACATTCTAATTCGAATTGTAGTTCACCGTGTGTTATGGTGCCTAAGCCCGACCATAGTTTTAGGTTTTGTACAGATTACAGAAGGGTGAGTGCTATGACAAAAACTGATGCATATCCAATCCCTAGAGTAGATGATAGTGTGGATAAAGTTGGACAGGCCAAATTCCTTACAAAAATTGATTTGTTAAAAGGTTATTGGAGTGTTCCATTTAAGGATAGAGGTAGAGAGATTTCAGCATTTGTAACCCCATCTGGGTTATATGAATATAATGTTCTTCCATCTGGGATGAAGAATGCACCAAGTACTTTTCAGAGGATGATTAATGGATTAAAAGGTACAGATGCCTATATTGATGATTTGGTTACAGGGAATAATATGCGGAAAGCACATGTTATGGCAGTGGAGAAATTATTTGAGAGACTTTCAAAAGCTAACTTAACTATTAACTTAGCTAAAAGTGAATTTGGTCATGCCACAGTGACTTACTTTGGTTATGTTGTGGGTCAGGGAAAATTAGCACCTGTTCAAGCAAAAGTTCAGGCAATTTTAGAAGTACCCACTCCAACTGATAGAAAAACTCTCAGAAGATTCTTGGGTATGGTAGGATATCACAGAAAATTTTGTAAGGATCTTGCAAACATTGTTCTAATCTCTTGAAGAAAAATGAGAAATTTGTTTGGATAGAGTCTTGTCAGGAGGCATTTGATAAATTGAAAGCTATAATGTGTAGTCAACCTATACTTAAATCTCCTCACTTTGAAAAACCATTTTCATTAGCTGTAGATGCTAGTGATGAAGCTGCAGGAGCAGTGCTACTTGAAAAAGATGATGGTGATGAAGTTGATCGTCCGGTAGCTTATTTTTCTAAGAAATTTAATGCCCATCAAAGAAATTATTCAACAATAGAAAAAGCATTGTTATCTCTTGTTTTAGCTTTACAACATTTTGAAGTGTACGTTGGTTCTACTCATAAACCACTCACAGTTTATACAGATCACAATCCATCACTGTTTTTGAGTAAAATGAAAAACAAAAATAGGTTATTAAATTGCAGTCTAATGTTACAGGAGTACAATATCACTCATATTAAGGGTAAAGACAATGTGATCACTGATTGTTTGTCTAGATGTCAAATGTACAATGAAAATTTGTTGTTTTGGAGTGATATTTTAACATTTGTAACACTCCCACTGTACATTAGTTTGTAAAGGGCTGAAAAATAAGATTGTATGTACTCTGTATTTTGTAAATTTTATACCTTTGTATTTCTTTTGTATAAATTGTTAAAATTTTGTTCAAGAGACCAAAAATGGTCTTTTGGAGGTCACCTGATGTGATTTTCCCGCCGATGTGAGGTCACGTATTGGCATGTGCCCCATGGCTATATAAGGGTCGACCCAGGTGACGCAGTTGGTTTTTAGTTTGTAGATTTCCAGGTAGAATGTGCTGTATCTCCGTTTCTGTTGCGTGTTTGTTTTTGTGACGCAGTTTCATTTTTAAAACGGTTTTGCGTTCTATTGCAAGATACCATATTATTGGACTGGAAATTTTTGGCTAGATGTGTTGATTTACCCAATTCCAACAGTAGAAGGGAGAGTGAAGAATTTATCTAAGTACAGGAGCGAAGGATCGAGAAAAGTCAGCATCATTTGGCAGTTTAATAAAGGATCGACCTTATTGAGGCTTCATTGGAGGAGTAGCTACCTGCATCGGTGATAATTCTTTCCAAAAAGAGCAAGGAGTTCATGCAATGGTGCTCTCTCTCTAAAAGAATTTAAGTTCAGTTGTTTTAAACTGTTTATTTTCGGCATCGTGAATCCTGTGGACAGAACCAGCAGGAAAGTTGTGTCTGTGATGAAATCCTTTTCCAGAGAAGTCTCTCCCAATTGAACGTGTAAATCTGTTCGACTTACAAATTTACCATTTTAAGAACTATATCTGACTTTACTACTTTAAGAACTGTTTTCGCATTTAACGCTTTAAGAACCAGTGCCGAGTGACGGAGTGATTTGTTGAATGGCTGCATAACGGTTATCTTCCGGTTAAAGTTTTCATTTGTTTTTTTTAACCTTATGGTTTATCCGTGTTTAATAAATGTTTGGTTATTTTTATATAACCTGTCTCGATTGATATTCATTGTTGCCAGTTACGTAACAGAATATACCCAAAATTTCTATTCAAGATTTGAATACATTAGATGTGACTATTAAACAAGAGGAAATAGCAAGGGCTATATCCTCTTTTCAAACAGGTAAAGCTCCGGGACCGGATAGATTTACAGTAGAATGTTTTAAGACTTTTACTGAAATACTTACACCTCAGCTATCCCAAATTTTCACTGATCCTATATCCTCAGGGACCCTTCCGAAAACTTTTTATGCCCTTCCTTTGTTGCTAAACTGTTTTTTGATAGAATAGACACAAAAATGTTATCTTATATTTGGAATAATAAAAATCCTAGATTGAGTAAACCTCTATTACAGAAACTAAAAAAGCATGGTGGTATGGCTTTGCCAAATTTTAGAATGTATTACTGAGCAATTAATATTCGATATATTTTGTTTTGGATTCATTGTTCAGATATACATGAATGTCCTTTATGGGTGGATTTGGAGAAAAACTCGGTGAAGGGGTATTCTTTGGCCTCCTCTACAGAGGAGCAGATTGGGAAGCAGATTTTGGAAAGGTGCAAAAATAACAGGGTTGTTATCATGGGTGACCTTAAATTCCCTAATATTGATTGGCACCTGATTAGTTCCAAGGGTTTAGATGGGGCAGAGTTTGTTAAGTGTGCCCAGGACAGAATCCTGTCACAGTATGTGGACAGGCCGACTAGGGGGAATGCCATACTAGATCTAGTACTAGGTAATGAACCGGGTCAGGTCACAGATCTCTCAGTGGGTGAGCATCTGGGGGACAGTGACCACCGCTCCCTGGCATTTAGCATTATCATGGAAAAGGATAGAATCAGAGAGGACAGGAAAATTCTTAACTGGGGAAGGGCAAATTATGAGGATATAAGGCTAGAACTTACGGGTGTGAATTGGGATGATGTTTTTGCAGGGAAATGTACTATGGACATGTGGTCGATGTTTAGAGATCTCTTGCAGGATGTTAGGGATAAATTTGTCCCGGCGAGGAAGATAAAAAATGGTAGGATGAAGGAACCATGGGTGACAAGTGAGGTGGAAAATCTAGTCAGGTGGAAGAAGGCAGCATACATGAGGTTTAGGAAGTAAGGATCAGATGGGTCTATTGAGGAATAAAGGGAAGCAAGAAAGGAGTTTAAAAAGGGGCTGAGAAGAGCAAGAAGGGGGCATGAGAAGGCCTCGGCGAGTAGAGTAAAGGAAAACCCCAAGGCGTTCTTCAATTATGTGAAAAACAAAAGGATGACAGGAGTGAAGGTAGGACCAATTAGAGATAAAGGTGAGAAGATGTGCCTGGAGGCTGTGGAAGTGAGCAAGTTCCTCAATGAATACTTCTCTTCGATATTCACCAATGAGAGGGAACTTGATGATGGTGAGGACAATATGAGTGTTGTTCTGGAGCATGTTGATATTAAGGGAGAGTTGGTGTTGAAGTTGTTAAAATACATTAGGACAGATAAGTCCCCGGGGCCTGACGGAATATTCCCCAGGCTGCTCCATGCGGCGAGGGAAGAGATTGCTGAGCCTCCGGCTAGGATCTTTATGTCATTGTTGTCCCCGGGAATGGTACCAGAGAACTGGAGGGAGGCGAATATTGTCCCCTTGTTCAAAAAAGGTAGTAGCGATAGTCCAGGTAATTATAGACCAGTGAGTATTACGTATGTGGTGGGAAAGCTGTTGGAAAAGATTCTTAGAGATAGGATCTCTGGGCATTTAGAGAATCATGGTCTGATCAGGGACAGTCAGCATGGCTTTGTGAAGGGCAGATCATGTCTAACAAGCCTGATAGAGTTCTTTGAGGAGGTGACCAGGCATATAGATGAGGTAGAGCAGTGGATGTAATCTATATGGATTTTAGTAAGGCATTTGACAAGGTTCCACACGGTAGGCATTCAGAAAGTCAGAAGGCATGGGATCCAGGGAAGTTTGGCCAGGTGGATTCAGAATTGGCTTCCCTGCAGAAGGCAGAGGGTCTTGGTGGAGGGAGTACACTCAGACTGCAGGATTGTGACTAGTGGTGTCCCACAAGGATCTGTTCTGGGATTTCTACTTTTCGTGATTTTTATTAACGACCTGGATGTGGAGGTAGAAGGCTGGGATGGCAAGTTTGCAGATGACACAAAGGTTAGTGGTGTTGTAGATAGTGTAGAGGATTGTCGAAGATTGCAGAGAGACATTGATAGGATGCAGAAGTGGCAGATGGAGTTCAATCCGTAGAAGTGTGAGGTGGTACACTTTGGAAGGACAAACTCCAAGGCAGAGTACAAAGTAAATGGCAGGATACTTGGTAGTGTGGAGGAGCAGAGGGATCTGGGGGTACATGTCCACAGATCCCTGAAAGTTGCCTCACAGGTGGATAGGGTAGTTAAGAAAGCTTATGGGGTGTTAGCCTTCATAAGTCGAGGGATAGAGTTTAAGAGTCGCGATGTAATGATGCAGCTCTATAAAACTCTGGTTAGGCCACACTTGGAGTACTGTGTCCAGTTCTGGTTGCCTCACTATAGGAAGGATGTGGAAGCATAGGAAAGGGTACACAGGAGATTTACCAGGATGCTGCCTGGTTTAGAGAGTATGGATTATGATCAGGGATTAAGGGAGCTAGGGCTTTACTCTTTGGAGAGAAGGAGGATGAGAGGAGACATGATAGAGGTGTACAAGATAGTAAGAGGAATAGATAGAGTGGATAGCCAGCACCTCTTCCCCAGGGCACCACTGCTCAATACAAGAGGACATGGCTTTAAGGTAAGGGGTGGGAAGTTCAAGGGGGATATCAGAGGAAGGTTTTTTACTCAGAGGGTGGTTGGTGCGTGGAATGCACTGCCTGAATCAGTGGTGGAGGCAGATACACTAGTCAAGTTTACGAGACTACTGGACAAGTATATGGAGGAATTTAAGTTGGGGGCTTATATGGGAGGCAGGGTTTGAGGATCGGCACAATATTGTGGGCCGAAGGGCCTGTACTGTGCTGTACTATTTTATGTTCTATACTGGGTGCACCTCTTCCTTTTTTGCTCTCCAAGACTGATAGTCAAGGCCTCGATCCCATTATTAAACATACATTGAGAATTTGGTTTCAGTTTCATAGATTTTTTGAGTTTAATAACTTTGATCTTTCTAGTAAAATCCATCTTAATTATTTTTTTAAACCAACAATTTCAAATCAGAGCTTTTTAATTTGGAAAACCAAAGGAATAATAACTTTTTTAGATTTGTTAACGGGGAATTGTTTAATGTCTTTCACTCTGTTAGTGGGCAAATATGACTTATCTAATGCACACTTTTTTAGTTACTTACAAATTAGGCATTTTTTATGTAGTTTACTTCCAAACTTTCCATCTGCTTATCCACCCAATATGATAGATACCCTTTTTCAGGTTAAATCATTTCAAAAGGGACTGATAGCTATAATTTAGAAATGGTTATTGAATTTGCGAACGATATCTAACGATAAAATTAAACGTGTGTGGTAATTGGAATTTCAAGAGTCACTTTCAGGTAATCAATGGGATCATTTTTTTTTATTTGGTAAATACCTCATCTATTTGTGCCCATCATTCCTTGATACAGTTCAAAGTAGTGCTTCGGGCACTTATGTCAAAGGATAAATTAGCCCGTATTTTTCCCAATATTAATCCTATTTGTGACAGATGTAATCTTGAGGTGACTACTTTAACTCATATGTTTTGGTCTTGTATCAAGATAGAGAATTTTTGGAAAGAACTTCAAAACTTTATCAAAAGTCTTGAATCTGGATTTGCAACTGAATTTATTTACAGCAATTTTTGGGATCATTCCACCGGAAGTAGGATATATTCCTGTTTCTGCTCAACGGATGATAGCTTTTACAACTTTATTGGCTAGGAGAGCTATTTTGCTTAAATGGAAGGATTCCAATCCACCTACTGTTTTTTATTGGCTTTCCTCCATTATGTCCTGTCCAAGTTTAGAGAAAATAGAAAGTCCGACATTCGATACATACTTTAAATTTGAAGAAACCTGGCAACTTTTTATTCAATATTTTCACATGGTTTGATTTATTGCTGTTCCAGTTACTTTTTCGAAACTTTGGATTTGATCAGAAAGTTTCTTTTTCTTCTTGCTTTACTCTCAGTATGGGCTGCCCAGTCCCCTTTTTTTTTCTTTTTTCTTTTTCTCTTTTGTTTTTACTTTTTATGTTTATAGAGAATAGTGGGGTTCTATATGAATCATAAAAGTTTCTTTATCTTTTTTTTCTTTTCATGAAATGACAAGAGAATTGATTATCTTACATTTTATTATATATTAGATTAATACTATGTATGATCTTGATAATGTTTATTTTACCTTTTATATGTATTGTCATTGATACAGATATTTGTGATAATTCTCCTCTTGTTTTTTTAATTGTACTTTTTTAATTAATAAAAAGATTGATAAAGAAAGAGTATAAGACTGGGGATGTGAAGTTGAGGCTCTGTAAGGCACTACTGAGACCACACTTTGAGTATTGTGTGCAGTTTCAGGCTCCTTCTCTTAGAAAGGATATACTGACATTGGAAAGGGTTCAGAGAAGATTCTTGAGAATGATTCCAGGAATGAAAGGGTTAACATATCAGGAATGTCTGGCAGCTCTTGGAGCTATGATGTTGTGGCCATTATGAAGACTTGGATGGCTCAGGGGCAGCAACAGTTACTTCGAGTGACAGGCTTCAGATGTTTCAGAAACGACAGGGAGGGAGGAAAAAGAGGTCGAGGTGTGGCACTGTTGATCAGAGAAAAGTGTCATGGTTGCAGAAAAGGAGGAAACATGGAGGAATTGTCTGCGGAGTCTCTGGGTGGATGATAAGAACAGGAAGGGGTCAATAACTCTATTGGGTACTTTTTATAGACTACCCAATAGTAACAGGGACATCGAGGAATAGATAGGGAGACAGATTCTGGAAAGGTGTAATAATAACAGGGTTATCGTGGTGGGAAATTTTAACTTCCCAAATATCGATTGGCATGTCCTTCGAGCGAGTGGCTTAGACGGGGTGGAGTTTGTTAGGTGTGTTCAAGAAGGTTTCTTGACACAATATGCAGATAAGCCTACAAAAGGAGAGGCTGTACTTGATCTGGTATTGGGAAATGAATCTGGTCAGGTGTCAGATCTCTCAGTGGGAAAGCACTTTGGAGATAGTGATCACAATTTTATCTTTACCATAGCATTGGACAGGGATAGGAACAAACAAGTTAGGAAAGTGTTTAATTGGAGTGAGGAGAAATATGAGGCTACCAGGCAGGAACTTGGAAGCATAAATTGGGAACAGATGTTCTCAGGGAAATATACGGAAGAAATGGGGCAAATGTTCAGGGGATATTTGCGTGGAGTTCTGCATAGGTACATTCCAATGAGACAGGGAAAGGATGGTAGGGTACAGGAACCATGGTGTATAAAGGCTGTTGTGAATCCAGTCAAGAAGAAGAGTTTACAAAAGGTTCAAAAAATTAGGTAATGATAGAGACCTTGAAGATTATAAGGCTAGCAGGAAGGAGCGTAAGAAAGAAATTAGAAGAGCCAGAAAGGGCCATAAAAAGGCCTTGGCGGACAGGATTAAGGAAAACCCTAAGGCATTCTACAAGTATGCGAAGAGCAATAGGGTTGAGATGTGAGAGAATAGAATCAATCAAGTGTGACAGTGGAAGAGTATGTATGGAACCAGAGGAGACAGCAGAATACTTTGCTTCAGTATTCACTACGGAAAAGGATCTTGGCGATTGTAGGGATGACCTACAGCGGACTGAAAAGCCTGAGCATGTAGATATTAAGAAAGAGGATGTGCTGAGCTTTTGGAAAGCATCAAGTTGGATAAGTCACCAGGACCGGATGAGATGTACACCAGGCTACTTTGGGAGGCGAGGGAGATTGCTGAGCCTCTGATGATGATCTTTGCATCATCAATGAGGACGGGAAAGGTTCCGGAGGATTGAAGGTTTGTGGATGTTGTTCCATTACTCGAGAATGGGAATAGAGATAGCCCAGGAAATTATAGACCAGTGAATCTTACCTCACTGGTTGGTAAGTTGATGGAGAAGATCCTGAGAGGCAGGATTTATGAACATTTGGAGAGGCATAATATGACTAGGAATAGTCAGAATGGCTTTGTCAAAGGCAGGTCGTGCCTTACGAGCCTGATTGAATTTTTTTGAGGATGTGACTGAACACATTGATGAAGGTACAGCAGTATATGTACTGTATATGGATTTTAGCAAGGCATTTGATAAGGTACCCCACTCAAGGCTTATTGAGAAAGTAAGGAGGCATGGGATCCAAGATAACATTGCTTTGTGGATCCAGAACTGGCTTGCCCACAGAAGGCAAAGAGTGGTTGTACACGGGTCATATTCTGCACGGAGGTCGGTGACCAATGGTGTGCCTCAGGGATTTGTTCTGGGACCCCTACTCTTCCTGATTTTTATAAATGACCTGGATGAGGAAGTGGAGGGATGGGTTAGTAAATTTGCTGATGACAAAAGTTGGGGGTGTTGTGGATAGTGTGGAGGGCTTGCAGAGGTTACAGCAGGACATTGATAAGATGCAAAACTGGGCTGAGAAGTGGCAGATGGAGCTTAACCCAGATAAGTGTGAGGTGGTTCATTTTGGTAGGTCAAATACGATGGCAGAATATGGTATTAATGGTAAGACTCTTGGCAGTGTGGATATTCAGAGGGATCTTGGGGTCCGAGTCCATAGCACACTCAAAGCTGCTGTGCAGATTGGCTCTGTGGTTAAGAAAGCATACGGTACATTGGCCTTCGATAATCATGGGATTGAGTTTAGAAGCTGAGAGGTAATGTTGCAGCTATACAGGACCTGGTCAGACCCCACTTGAAGTACTGTGCTCAATTCTGGTCACCTCACTACAGGAAGGATGTGGAAACCATAGAAAGGATGCAGAGGAAATTTACAAGGATGTTGCCTGGATTGGGGAGCATGCCTTATGAGAAAAGGTTGAGTGAAATTGGCCTTTTTCCCTTGGAGCGGTGGAGGATGAGAGGTGACCTGATAGATGTGTATAAGATGATGAGAGACATTGATCGTGTAGATAGAAACATAGAAAAAAATACAGCACAATACAGGCCCTTCAGCCCACAAAGCTGTGCCGAACATTAGAACTAAACATTAAACCTTAGAACTACCTAGGCTTTACCCATAGCCCTCTATTTTTCCAAGCTCCATGTAGCCATCCAGGAGTATTTTAAAAGACCCTATCGTTTCCGCCTCCACCACCGCCGCCGGCAGCCCATTCCACACACTCACCGCTCTCTGTGTAAAAATACTTACCCCTGACATCTCCTCTGTACCTACTTCCAAGCACCTTAGAACTATGCCCTCTCATGCCAGCCATCTCTGCCCTGGGGAAAAGCCCCTGACTATCCACACGATTAACGCCTCTCATTATCTTGTACACCTCTATCAAGTCACCTCTCACCTTCCGTCGCTCCAAGGAGAAAAGGCCAAGTTCACTCAACCTATTCTCATAAGGCATGCTCCCCAATCCAGGCAACATCCTTGTAAATCTCCTCTCTCTTTCTATGGTTTCCACGTCCTTCCTGTAGTGAGGTGACCAGAACTGAGCACAGTACTCCAAGTGGGCTCTGACCAGGGACCTATATAGCTGCAACATTACCTCTCGGCTCTTAAACTCAATCCCACGATTGATGAAGGCCAATGCACCGTATGCCTTCTTAACCACAGAGTCAACCTGCATAGCAGCTTTGAGTGTCCTTTGATAGTCAAAGGCTTTTTCCCAGGGCTGAAATGGCTAGCACGAGAGGGTAAGTACAGAGGAGGCGTCAGGGGTAAGTTTTTTTATGCAGAGTGTGGTGAATGCGTGGAATGGGCTGCCGCCAATGGTGGTGGAGGCGGATACGATAGGGTCTTTTAAGAGACTCCTGGACAGGTACATGGAACTCAGAAAAATCAAGGGCTATGGGTAATTTCCAAGGCAAGAACATGTTGGGCACAGTTTTGTGGGCTGAAGGGCCTGTATTGTGCTGTAGGTTTTCTATGTTTCTACGTATTCCCTGAAGTTCAGGAGAATGAACAGATTAGATATGGCAAAGTTATTTTCCATGGTAGGGGAGTCTAGGGCAAGATGGCACAACTTCAGGATTGAAGGATGTCCATTTGGAACAGAGATGCGGAGAAATTACTTTAGTCAGAGGATGGTAGATATGTGGAATTTGTCGCCACAAGCGGCCATGGAGGCCAAGTCATTTGCCTTTAAGGCAGAGGTAGAGGTTCTTGATTAGCCAGAGCATCAACGGGTATGGGGAGAAGGCAGGGGAGTGGGGATGACTGGAAGAATTGGATCAGCCCATGATTGAATGGCAGAGCAGACTCGATGGGCCAAATGGCCTACTTCTGCTCCTATATCATATCATCTTATGGTTCCTCGTAGGATAACGCTTTCATTCCTGGAATCATCCTTGTGAACCTCCTCTGGACCCTCTTCAATGCCAGCACATCTTTTCTAAGATTAGGGGTCCAAAACTGTTCACAATACTCAAGGTGAGGCCTTAAAAAGCTTCAGCATCACATCTTTGCTCTTGTATTCCATACCTCTGGAAATGAATGCTAACATGGCATAAAAAGAAGTGGTCCCAATACCGACCCCTGTGGAACACCACCAGTCATTGGCAGTCAACCAAAAAAGGATCCTTTAATTCCCACTTGTTGCCTGCTACCAATCAGCCAATGCTCTAACCATGTTAGTAACTTCCCTGTAATACCATGGGCTCTTAACTTGGTAAGCAGCCTTATGTGTGGCACCTTGTCAAAGGCCTTCTGGAAGTCCAAATATACAACATCCACTGGCATCTCCTTTATCTATCCTACTTGTAAATCCTCAAAGAACTCCAACAGGTTCATCAGGAAGGATTTTCTCTGAAGGAAATCATGCTGACTTTGTACTATTTTGTCCTGTGTCACCAAGTACTCCATCACCTCATCCTTAACAATTCACTCCAGCCACTGACGTCAGGCTAAGTGGTCTATAATTTCCTTTCTGCTGCCTTCCTCCTTTCTTAGAGCGGAGGGATGTTTGCAATTTTCCAGTTCTCTGGTACCATGCCAGAGTCAAATGATTTTTGAAAGATCATTTCTAATGCCACCACAACCTCTAACGGTACCTCCTTCAGAACCCTAGGGTGCAGTTCTTTTGGCCAAGATGATTTACGTACACTTAGGTCTTTCAGCTTTTTGAGCACCTTCTCTCTTGCAACAGTAACTGCATCCACTTCTCTTCCTTACACACTGCAACATCAGGCATACTGCTAGTCATTAAGCTCTACAATGAGTCAATTAAGCTCTACCCTTGGCCATTAAGCTCTGCAATGAGTTAACCTATAGTCGAGACAGTGATGACTCCTCCTGTTGGACTATGATAACTTTTTTTTTCTTCTGTGACACTGTAATTTACTTTGGACTGCATAAAGTATCTATCAATATATCTATCTACAAAAAGCACATGATTTTACACAGCAGAACCTGCAGAGTTTATGATTATTCTATCCACTGCCCCCAACCCCCCACGTGATTGACGGTGGTGAACTCATTGATGGCAATAGCAATGAATATGAGGGGAAGGGCAGTCGTGTTTCTCATTGGAGAGTGGCACTTTTATGTTGTGAAAGCTACAGGTCACTCCTTTTCCACGGACAAATGTGTTTGATATCATTATGTACCAGAGAGAATGGTACAAAGTATGCTTTCATGGGTAGGTAGATCCAGAACAAGAGGAGGTAGAACAAAAGTGATTTTCTCAAGTACTAAAGTTGAGAGAAGGATTTTGTTATTTTTCATTATTAACATTGACTGGATGGTAGACTCTTCATCTAAGATTAACGGAGGACTATATTCTTGTACTGACTTCCTAAATATGGGATTTAGCAAGCTGGAGGTGAGCAATGTCAGTCTGATCCAATGATTCCACCCGAGTATTCAACCACATCCTGCCAATTACCAGGGAATGACCCCATGTCATCCTGTCTACCCAGAATCTCCCTTGAATGAGAGATGTGTCTAATGGCCATGAGCCCAGAGATGCGTGTACATCAGATATATAGTGGCAGCTCCTTTGCTGAGCAGTAGAATGCTCCCCAAGGCGCGGGTATGGATTGTGGGGCTGAGATAGAGGTAGTTGACCGGGGAAGTCCTGGTGATGCGTGACCACTACGTGTCTGGAGCTTACAGTAATTGTCCCACAGTCATGGCGTGGATGCCACTGGTGGTGAAATACCTGAACAGATGCCTGTTCCTGCCTTCTGCCATTTCTCCACCATCAACGTTGTCCTCAACTGCATCTCTTCCATTTTGCGCATGTCTGCTCTCACCTCATCCTCCCGGCACCCCCGCCCCCCCGCCCAGGGAGAGGGTTCCTCTTGTCCTCACCTACCACCCCATCTGCCTTCTCCAGTGGGAGTAACTTTCACACCCCACCCCCACTTTCTGCTTTCCACAGGGATCACTCCCTACACGACTCACAACTCCCTTGACCTTTCATCCCTCTCTGGCAGTTATCCTTGCAAGTGGACCAAGTGCTACACCTGCCCCTTCACCTCCTCTCTCACTACCATTCTGGACCTCAAACAGTCCTTCCAGGTGAGGCAACAGTTCAACTGTGCGTCTGCTGGGGACATCTACTGTATCCAGTGCTCCTGCCGTAGCCTCCTGTATATCAGAGAGACCCAGTGTAGATCGGGGAAACACTTCACTAAGCACCTATGCTACACTTGCTAGAAAAAGTTGGAACTTCCAGTGGTCACCCATTTTAATTCCACTTTCTATTCCCATTCAGATGTCAGGCCATGGGCTACTCTGCTGTCGCAATGAGGCTATGCTCAAGATGGAAGAGCAACACCTTATATTCTGCCTGGGTAGCCACCAACCTGATGGCATGAATATCCATTCCCCTTTACCCTCTATCACCTTAGTTCCTTAACCGACCATTGTCTCCCTCTAGTGTTACACCCCCTTTTATTTCTTCCATAGCCTTCTACCCTCTCCTATCAGATTTCCCCTTTCTTCAGCCGTATCTTTTCCACCAACCAACTTCCCAGCTCTTTAATTCACCTTCCCTCTCCCAGTTTCACCCATCAGTGTGGTTCTTCCTCCCCTCTCTCCACTTTCTTACTCTGACTCCTCAGATGAAGGGTCTCGGACTGAATCGTTGACTGTTCCATAGATGCTGCCTGACCTGCTGAGTTCCTCCAACATTTGGCGCTACCGCCATTCCTGCAAAGCCTATCGGCTACTAAGCGCGTGCGCGAGAATCGGAGGGAAAAAATGTGACATACGTATTTGATATTGAGGTCATGGGTCACGACCACTGGATCTGAATTTAGAAATGACGCCAACTCTTTCCCTCATTAGCAGAAAGCTCCGCGGGGCCCGGGTACTGATCTTGGGGCTGACAGAGGGGGAAAGGACTGTTCGGGCTCACAGTAATTATCCCTCAGTGGCGGTTCGGAAGCCCCTCCCGTTCCTACCTGCTGCCGATTCTCCAAGAGCTTTTGTCCACCGATCGCATGCGCGAGAACGAAGTGGGGGGAGGGGGCAGGAATGACATGCGCTTCAGTCTGGAACTGGCTGTGCTACATACGCATGCGCGAGAACGAAGGGGGGAGGGGCAGGGATGATATGCGCATCAATCGGGAACCGGCTGTGATACGTACGCATGCGCGAGAACGCGAGGAGGCAGGAATGACATGTGCATCAGTCGGAAGCTGGCTGCGATACGTACGCATGCGCATTTGGTTGCGTGGTCAGAGGGTTCTACGTCGGGTGTGTTGAGCTACAGCTCCTGAGAGACCGTGTTAGGGAACTGGAGATACAGCTCGATGACCTTCGCCTGGTCAGGGAGAGCGAGGAGGTGATAGAAAGGACTTATAGGCAGATGGTCATACCGGGACCACGGGAGACAGTCAAGTGGGCCACAGTCAGGAGAGGGAAGAGGAAGAGTCAGGTACGAGAGTACCCCTTGACAATAAGTACTCCTGTTTGAGTACTGTTGGGGGGGGGGGACAGCCTACCTGGGGGAAGTGACAGTGGCCGTGCCCTGTGGCTCAGAAGGGTAGGGAAAGGAAAAGGAAGGCAGTAGTGATAGGGTCTCTATAGTTAGGGGGTCAGACAGGCGATTCTGTAGACGCAGGAACGAAACTCGGATGGTAGTTTGCCTCCCAGGTGTCAGCGCCCGGGATGTTTCAGATCGCCTCCAAGATATCCTGCAGTGGGAGGGAGAACATCCAGAGTTCATGGTACATATAGGTACCAATGACATAGGTAGGAAAAGGGAGTACTAGAGGGAACACACATCAAAGTTGCTGGTGAACGCAGCAGGCCAGGCAGCATCTCTAGGAAGAGGTACAGTCAACATTTCAGGCTGAGACCCTTCGGCAAGACTAACTGAAGGAAGAGCTAGTAAGAGATTTGAGAGGGGGTGGGGGAGATCCAAAATGATAGGAGAAGACAGGAGGGGGAGGGATGGAGCCAAGAGCTGGACAGGTGATAGGCAAAAGGGGATACGAGAGGATCATGGGACAGGAGGCCCAGAGAGAAGGAAAAGGGGGAGGGAGGGAAAACCCCAGAGGATAGGCAAGGGGACAGAGGGAGAAAAATGAGAGAGAGAGAGAAAGAATGTGTGTATATAAATAACGGATGGGGTACGAGGGGGAGGTGGGGTATTAGCGGAAGTTAGAGAAGTCAATGTTCATGCCATCAGGTTGGAGGCTACCCAGACGGGATATAAGGTGTTGTTCCTCCAACCTGAGAGCGGCTTCATCTTTACAGTAGAGGAGGCTGTGGATAGACATATCAGAATGGGAATGGGATGTAGAATTAAAATGTGTGGCCACTGGGAGATCCTGCTTTCTCTGGCGTACAGAGCGTCGGTGTTCAGCAAAACGATCTCCCAGTCTGTGTCGGGTCTCGCCAATATATAGAAGGCCACATCGGGAGCACCGGACGCAGTATATCACCCCAGCCGACTCACAAGTGAAGTGTTGCCTCACCTGGAAGGACTGTCTGGGGCCCTGAATGGTGGTGAGGGGGGAAGTGTAAGGGCATGTGTAGCACTTGTTCTGCTTACAAGGATAAGTGCCAGGAGGCAGATCAGTGGGGAAAGATGGGGACCAATGGACAAGGGAGTCGAGTAGGGGGCAATCCCTGCGGAAAGCAGAGAGGGGGGAGGGCAAGATGTGCTTAGTGGTGGGATCCCGTTGGAGGTGGCGGAAGTTACGGAGAATTATACTACGGAGTACTAGAGGGAGTTAGGAAGGAAGTTGAGAAGCAGGACTGCAAAGGTAGTAATCTCGGGATTACTGCCTGTGCGACGCAACGGTGAGATAGGAATAGAATGAGGTGGAGGATAAATGCATGGCTGAGGGATTGCAGCAGGGGGCAGGGATTCAGATTTCTGGATCATTGGGGGGCAGGTGTGACCTGTACAAAAAGGACAGGTTGTATTTGAATCCCAGCGGGACCAATACCTTGGCGGGGAGGTTTGCTAAGGTTACTGGAGAGAGTTTAAAACTAGAATTGCTGGGGGTGTGGAAACAGAACTAAAGTGACTGGGGAAGAAGAGGTTAGCTCACAAATAGAGCAAGCTTGCAGACAGTGCAAGGGGGAGGATAGGCTGGTGATAGAGAAGGGACGCGCTCAGAGCAAAGGTTTGAGATGTGTCTATTTTAACGCAAGGAGTGTTGTGAACAAAGTGGATGAACTTAGAACGTAGATCAGTACTTGGAGATATGTCGGCCATTACAGAGACTTGGATGGCTCAGGGACAGGAATGGTTACTTCAAGTGCTAGGTTTTAGGTGTTTCAGAAAGGATGGAGGGAGGCAAAAGAGGTGGGGGCGTGGCACTGTTGATCAGAGATAGTGTCACGACTGCAGAAAAGGTGGATGCCATGGAGGAATTGTCTACGGACTCTCTGTGAGTGGAGGTTAGGAACAGGAAGGGGTCATTAACTTTACTAGGTGTTTTTTATAGGCCACCCAATGGTAACAGGGATATTGAGGAGCAGATAGGGAAACAGATCCTGGAAAGATGTAATAATAACAGAGTTGTCGTGATGGGAGATTTTAATTTCCTAAACATCGATTGACATCTCCCTAGAGCAAAGGGTTTAGATGGGGTGGAGTTTGTTAATTGCGTTCAGGAAGGTTTCTTGACACAACATGTAGATAAGCCTACAAGAGGAGAGGCTGTACTTGATTTGTATTGGGAAATGAACCTGGTCAGGTGTCAGATCTCTCAATGGGAGAGCAGTTTGGAGGTAGTGATCATAATTCTATCTCCTTTACAATAGCATTGGAGAGAGATAGGAACAGGCATGTTAGAAAAGCGTTTAATTGGATTAAGGGGAATTATGAGGCTATCAGGCAGGAAATTGGAGGCTTAAATTGGAAACAGATGTTCTCAGGGAAAAGTATGGAAGAGATGTGGCAAATATTCAGGGGATATTTGTGTAGAGCTCTGCATAGGTACATTCCAATTCGACAGGGAAGTTATGGTAGGGTACAGGAACCGTGGTGTACAAAGGCTGTAATAAATCTAGTCAAGAAAAAAAAAGCTTATGAAAGGTTCAGAGAGCTAGGTAATGTTGGAGAACTAGAAGATTATAAGGCGAATAGGAAAGAGCTTAAGAAGGAAATTGGGAGAGCTAGAAGGGGCCATGAGAAGGCCTTGGCGGGCAGGATTAAGGACATTCTGGGCACTCTGCAAGTATGTGAAGAGCAAAAGGATAAGACGTGAAAGAATAGGACTTATCAAGTGTGACAGTGGGAAAGAGTGTATGGAGCTGGAGGAAATAGCAGAGGTACTTAATGAATACTTTACTTCAGTATTCACTATGGAAAAGGATCTTGGTGATTGTAGTGATGACTTGCAGCAGACTGAAAAGCTTGAGCATGTGGATATTAAGAAAGAGGATGTGCTGGAGGTTTTGGAAAGCATCAAGTTGGATAAGTCACCGGGACCAGATGAGATGTACCCCAGGCTACTGTGGGAGGCAAGGGAGGAGATTGCTGAGCGTCTGACAATGATCTTTGCATCATCAATGGGGACTGGAGAGGTTCTGGAGGATTAGGGGTTTGCGGATGTTGTTCCTTTATTCAATAAAAGGAGTAGAGATAGCCCAGGAAATTATAGACCAGTGAGTCTTACCTCAGTGGTTGGTAATTTGATGGAGAAGATCTTGAGAGGCAGGATTTATGATCATTTGGAGAAGTATAATATGATTAGGAGTAGTCAGCATGGCTTTGTCAAGGGCAGGTGGTGCCTTACAAGTCTGATCGAATTTTTTGAGGATGTGACTAAACACATTGATGAGTACTAATGGTAAGACTCTTGGCAGTGTGGAGGATCAGAGGAATCTTGGGGTCCAAGTCCATAGGGCGCTCAAAGCAGCTGCGCAGGTTAAGAAGGCGTACGGTGTATTGGCCTTCATCGATCATGGAATTGAATTTAGGAGCCAAGAGGTAATATTGCAGCTATATAGGACCCTGGTCAGACCACTCTTGGAGTACTGTGCTCAGTTCTGGTCACCTCACCACAGGAAGGCTGTGGAAGCCATAGAAAGAGTGCAAATGAGATTTACAAGGATGTTGCCTGGATTGGGGAGCATGCCTTATGAGAATAGGTTGAGTGAATTCGACCTTTTCTCCTTGGAGCGATGGAGGATGAGAGGTGACCTGATAGATGTGTATAAGATGATGAGAGGCATTGATCGTGTGGATAGTCAGAAGCTTTTTCCCAGGGCTGAAACGGTTCCACAGGAGGACACAGGTTTAAGGTACTGGGGAGTCGGTACAGAGGAGATGTCAGGGGTAAGTTTTTTAACTCAGAGAGTGGTGAGTGCGTGGAATGGGCTGCCGGCAACGGTGGTGGAGGCAGATACCATAGGGTCTTTTTAAGAGACTTTTAGGTAGGTACATGGAGCTTAGTAAAATGGAGAGTTATAGGTAAGCCTAGTAATTTCTAAGGTAGGGACATGTTTGGCACAACTCTGTGGGCCAAAGGGCCTATATTGTGCTGTAGGTTTTCTATGTTCCTATGTCTCATTTACCGAATTCTGAAGCGCCAGACCAAATGGTGCAGGAACTCAGCAGCTCAGGCAGCATCTGTGGAAATGAGTAAACATTGAACGTTTCTGGCCAAGACCCTTCTTCCGGATTTATAAGCGAGGGAGAAGACGCTAGAATAAAGGGGTAGTGGATGGAGGATAGCTAAGGGGTTTTGTGGAGCCAGGTTTTAGGATAAGCATTAATATGCTAAGATTGTAGCCCCAAACTGCCCACAATACTCCACGTGAGGCTTCACTGGTGTTTTATAAAGTCTCAGCATTACATCCTTGCTTTAATATTCAAGTCCTCTTAAGATGAATGTTAACATCGCATTTGCCTTCCTCAGACTGAACTGGCAAATTAACCTTTAGAGAATCCTGCACAAGGACTCCAAGACCCTTTACACCTCAGATTTTTTAAAATTTTCTCTCCATCTGGAAAATAATCAACCCTTTCATTCCTTCTACCAAAGTTCATGACCGTACATTCCTGACATTGTATTCCGTCTTGTGCCTGAGTCGGAGTCGGAGATCTGCGACTTCTTTGCCCAATCTCCTAATCTGTCTAAATCCTCTCTGCTCCCACAAAACCACCATCCCCTTTGACTATCTTCGAATGGTCTGCAAACTTTGCAACAAAGCCATCAATCCCATCATCCAAATTAGTGACATATAATGTAAAAATAAAGATGAATTCCAATACAGACCTCTGCGGAACATCACTAGTTACTGGCAGCCAACCAGAAAAGGCTCCCTTTATTCCGACTCTTTGTCATCTGCCAATCAGCTGGTCCTCTATCCATGCTGGAATCTTTCCTGCTTATTAAACAGCCTCTTGTGTGACACCTTGTTAAAGGCCTTCAGAAACTCCAAGTACAAAGCATCAACCTGCAGATACTGGAAATCTAAGTAACAGACAGAAAATGCTGGAGGAACTCAGCAGGCCAAGCAGCATCTATAGAACAGAGTAAAATCAGTGTTTTGGGATGAGGACCTTCAGCAGGATTGGACAAAAAAGATCAACCGATCTTCCTTTGTCTATCCTGCTCGTTATTTTTTCAATCCCTGAGTAATGAAAGCCAACTTAACGGCTTTTGAACCACCTCTATTGGAAACTTAGAGAGATCTTTGGATGTGGACCCTAGTATCCCTCTGGTCCTGTACACAACTTAAAATCCTGTCATTAGCTCTGTATTCTGCCTTCAAATTTGAACATCCAAAGTAAATCACTGCAATTTTCCAGAAGGAGAAGTGTATGTAAATATCAGGACGTTTTTGTACCTCCTGGTTGCTTGGGGCACAGCAGTGGGAGTACTGTTACAGTGGCAGAAACCTATGCAAACGTTACATAGTGGTTTACTAATCCCTCTAGCCTACTTCTCCTCACCTGCCTATCATAGAAACATAGAAAATAGGTGCAGGAGTAGGCCATTCGGCCCTTCGAGCCTGCACCGCCATTTATTATGATCATGGCTGATCATCCAACTCAGAACACCGCTCCAGCCTTCCCTCCATACCCCCTGACCCCCGTAGCCACAAGGGCCATATCTAACTCCCTCTTAAATATAGCCAATGAACTGGCCTCAACTGTTTCCTGTGGCAGAGAATTCCACAGATTCACCACTCTCTGTGTGAAGAAGTTTTTCCTCATCTGGGTCCTAAAAGGCTTCCCCTCTATCCTCAAACTGTGGCCCCTCGTTCTGGACTTCCCCAACATCGGGAATAATCTTCCCGCATCTAGCCTGTCCAATCCCTTTAGGATTTTATACGTTTCAATCAGATCCCCCCTCAATCTTCTAAATTCCAACGAGTACAAGCCCAGTTCATCCAGTCTTTCTTCATATGAAAGTCCTGCCGTCCCAGGAATCAATCTGGTGAACCTTCCCTGTACTCCCTCTATGGCAAGGATGTCTTTTCTCAGATTAGGGGACCAAGACTGCACACAATACTCCAGGTGTGGTCTCACCAAGGCCTTGTACAACTGCAGTAGTACCTCCCTGCTCCTGTACTCAAATCCTCTCGCTATAAATGCCAGCATACCATTCGCCTTTTTCACCGCCTGCTGTACCTGCATGCCCACTTTCAATGACTGGTGTATAATGACACCCAGGTCACGTTGCACCTCCCCTTTTCCTAATCGGCCACCATTCAGATAATAATCTGTTTTCCTATTTTTGCCACCGAAGTGGATAACTTCACATTTATCCACATTAAATTGCATCTGCCATGAATTTGCCCACTCACCCAACCTATCCAAGTCACCCTGCATCCTCTTAGCATCCTCCTCACAGCTAACACTGCCACCCAGCTTCGTGTCATCCGCAAACTTGGAGATGCTGCATTTAATTCCCTCATCCAAGTCATTAATATATATTGTAAACAACTGGGGTCTCAGCACTGAGCCTTGCGGTACCCCACTAGTCACCGCCTGCCATTCTGAAAAGGTCCCGTTTATTCCCACTCTTTGCTTCCTGTCTGCTAACCAAATCTCCACCCACACCAATACCTTACCCCCAATACCATGTGCTTTAAGTTTGCACACTAATCTCCTGTGTGGGACCTTGTCAAAAGCCTTCCGAAAATCCAAATATACCACATCCACTGGTTCTCCCCTATCCACTCTACTAGTTACATCCTCAAAAAATTCTATGAGATTCGTCAGACATGATTTTCCTTTCACAAATCCATGCTGACTTTGTCCGATCATTTCACCGCTTTCCAAATGTGCTGTTATCACATCCTTGATAACTGACTCCAGCAGTTTCCCCACCACCGACGTTAGGCTAACCGGTCTATAATTCCCCGGTTTCTCTCTCCCTCCTTTTTTAAAAGGTGGAGTTACATTATCCACCCTCCAATCCTCAGGAACTAGTCCAGAATCTAACGAGTTTTGAAAAATTATCACTAATGCATCCACTATTTCTTGGGCTACTTCCTTAAGCACCCTGGGATGCAGACCATCCGGCCCTGGGGATTTATCTGCCTTCAATCCCTTCAATTTACCTAACACCACTTCCCTACTAACATGTATTTCGCTCAGTTCCTCCATCTCACTGGACCCTCTGTCCCCTACTATTTCTGGAAGATTATTTATGTCCTCCTTAGTGAAGACAGAACCAAAGTAATTATTCAATTGGTCTGCCATGTCCTTGCTCCCCATAATCAATTCACTTGTTTCTGCCTGCAGGGGACCTACATTTGTCTTTACCAGTCTTTTCCTTTTTACATATCTATAAAAGCTTTTACAGTCCGTTTTTATGTTGCCTGCCAGTTTTCTCTCATAATCTTTTTTCCCCTTCCTAATTAAGCCCTTTGTCCTCCTCTGCTGAACTCTGAATTTCTCCCAGTCCTCAGGTGAGCCACTTTCTCTGGCTAATTTGTATGCTGCTTCTTTGGAATTGATACTATCCCTAATTTCCCTTATCAGCCACGGGTGCACTACCTTCCTTGATTTATTCTTTTGCCAAACTGGGATGAACATTTGTTGCAGTTCATCCATGCAACCTTTAAATGCTTGCCATTGCATATCCACCGTCAATCCTTTAAGTGTCATTTGCCAGTCTATCTTAGCTAATTCACGTCTCATACCTTCAAAGTTACCCCTCTTTAAGTTCAGAACCTTTGTTTCTGAATTAACTATGTCACTCTCCATCTTAATGAAGAATTCCACCATATTATGGTCACTCTTACCCAAGGGGCCTCTCACGACAAGATTGCTAATTAACCCTTCCTCATTGCTCAAAACCCAGTCCAGAATAGCCTGCTCTCTAGCCGGTTCCTCGACATGTTGGTTCAAAAAACCATCCCGCATACATTCCAAGAAATCCTCTTCCTCAGCACCTTTACCAATTTGGTTCACCCAATCTACATGTAGATTGAAGTCACCCATTATAACTGCTGTTCCTTTATTGCACACATTTCTAATTTCCTGTTTAATACCATCTCCGACCTCACTACTACTGTTAGGTGGCCTGTACACAACTCCCACCAGCGTCTTCTGCCCCTTAGTGTTACGCAGCTCTACCCATATCGATTCCACATCTTCCCGGCTTATGTCCTTCCTTTCTATTGCGTTAATCTCTTCTTTAACCAGCAACGCCACCCCACCTCCCCTTCCTTCGTGTCTATCCCTCCTGAATATTGAATATCCCTGAACGTTGAGCTCCCATCCCTGGTCACCCTGGAGCCATGTCTCTGTGATCCCAACTATATCATAATCATTAATAACAATCTGCACTTTCAATTCATCCACCTTATTACGAATGCTCCTTGCATTGACACACAAAGCCTTCAGGCGCTCTTTTACAACTCTCTTAGTCCTTATACAATTATGCTGAAAAGTGGCCCTTTTTAATGCTTGCCCTGGATTTGTCGGCCTGCCACTTTTACTTTTCTCCATAGTACTTTTTGTTTCTACCCTCACTTTATACCCCTCTGCCTCTCTGCACTGGTTCCCATCCCCCTGTAGTGAACTAACCTCCTCACGCCTAGCCTCTTTAATTTGATTCCCACCCCCCAACCATTCTAGTTTAAAGTCACCTCAGTAGCCCCCGCTAATCTCCCTGCCAGGATATTGGTCTCCCTAGGATTCAAGTGCAACCCGTCCTTTTTGTACAGGTCACGCCTGCGCCAAAAACGGTCCCAATGATCCAAAAACTTGAATCCCTGCCCCCTGCTCCAATCCCTCAGCCATGCATTTATCCTCCACCTCATCGCATTCCTACTCTCACTGTCACATCGCACAGGCAGTAATCCCGAGATTACTACCTTTGCGGTCCTTTTTCTCAACTCCCTTCCTCGCTCCCTATATTCTCCTTTCAGGACCTCATCCCTTTTCCTACCTATGTCATTGGTACCTATATGTAACACGACCTCTGGCTCCTCACCCTCCCACTTCAGGATATCTTGAACACGATCAGAAATATCCCGGACCCTGGCACCAGGGAGGCAAACTACCATCCGGGTCTCTGGACTGCGTCCACAGGATCACCTATCTGACCCCCTTACTATCGAGTCCCCTATCACAACTGCCCTCCTCTTCCTTGCCCTACCCTTCTGAGCTACAGGGCCGGACTCTGTGCCGGAGGCACGGCCACTGTCGCTTCTCCCGGGTAAGCTGTCCCCCCCAACAGTACTCAAACAGGAGTACCTGTTGTTAAGGGGCACAGCCACCGGGGTACTCCCTATTACCTGACCTTTCCCCTTCCCCCTCCTAACCGTGACCCACTTGTCTGCCTCCCGTGGCCCCGTCGTGACCACCTGCCTGCAACTCCTCTCTATCACCTCCTCATTCTCCCTGACCAGACGAAGGTCATCGAGCTGCAGCTCCAGTTCCGTAACACGGTCCCTTAGGAGCTGCATCTCGATGCACTTGGCGCAGATGTAGACGTCTGGGAGGCTTGTAGACTCCAGGGCCTCCCACATCCGACACCGAGAACAGCAAACTGCCCTCACACTCATACTGCCCCTCTCCTCAAATAACAACAGAAAATGAATGTCAAACCTCCCTTGCCCCGCCTGTTTCCGCCTAAGCCTGTTGAGCCGAAGCCCTTAAGTCTTCACTCTGCTCCCGGCTCACTCTGCAGCCCGCAAACTTCGCTGCCCGCTCTATGAGGCTCTGTTCCTTTTAAATCTGCCACGCTGCACAGCCCAACGTCACACGCCTGCGCAGTCCCGCCTCTCAGAACGCCGTTGGAGAAAAAAAAATAACGAAAATTTCAAAAATGTCTTTCTCGGCACTCCCACTCAGACTCTCAAACTCCTTCTTCGAATCAAACCCGAAGCAGGATGTCTGCCCTTTTAAATCTGCCACGCTGCACTGCCCGACGTCACACGCCTGCGCAGTCCCGCCTCTCAGAACGCCGTTGGAGAAAAAATAACGAAAATTTCAAAAATGTCTTTCTCGGCACTCCCACTCAGACTCTCAGACTCCTTCTTCGAATCACTTCCCTCTGGGTCTCCTACTTCTTCCCTTTCCCTCAAAAATAAGTATACCGCCTTGGATACTTTTGTGGGGGATGACCTCCCTGGAAAATGCTATGGCGACTGGGTTAAAAGCACTGAGCATAGGTCAGTGGTGCATAAGGGAAAGAGAGATAAGAAGGGAGCGGTAGTGATAGGGGACTCACAGTGAGGGGAATAGACTGGAGATTCTGTGGATGTGAACGGGACACCTGGGTGATATGTTGCTTCCCAGGTGCCAGGGTCGAGGACGTGTCAGATCATGTCCACAACATTTTGGAGAGGGTGAGAGATCGGCCAGGTGGCTTAAGACATATAGGTACCAATGATATGGGAAGGAAAAGCAAAGAGGTCCTGAAAAGAGAATTTAGAGAGCGAGGTAGAAAGCTGAGCAGTAGGACAACCCAAGGCATTCTACAAGTATGTGAAGAGCAAGAGGATAAGACATGAGAGAATCGAGTGTGACAGTGGAAAAGTGTGTATGAAATCGAAGGAGGTAGCAGAGGTACTTAATGAATACTTTGCTTCAGTATTCACTACGGAAAATGATCTTGGCAAAGGTAGGGATGACTTGCAGTGGACTGAAAAGCTTGAGCATGTAGATATTAAGTAAGAGGATGCGCTGTAGCTTTTGGAAAGCATCAGGTTGGATAAGTCACTGGGCCCGGACGGGAAGTAGCCCAGGCT
The DNA here is from genome assembly GCF_030028105.1 of Mobula birostris. Taxonomy (NCBI): domain Eukaryota; kingdom Metazoa; phylum Chordata; class Chondrichthyes; order Myliobatiformes; family Myliobatidae; genus Mobula; species Mobula birostris. The sequence continues at coordinate 148,449,354 of NC_092370.1, forward strand.
ACAGTGGGAAGCAAGGGAGGAGATTGCTGAGCCCTGGCAATGATCTTTGTATCATCAATGAGGACAGAAGAGGTTCTGGAGGATTGGAGGGTTGTGGATGTTTTTCCCTTATTCAAGAAAGGGGGTAGAGATAACCAGGAAATGATAGGCCAGTGAGTCTTACTTCAGTGGTTGGTAAGTTGATGGAGAAGGTCCTGAGAGGCAGGATTTATGAACATTTGGAGAGGCATAATATGATTCGGAATAGTTAGCATGGCTTTGTGAAAGGCAGGTCATGCCTTATGAGCCTGATTAAATTTTTTGAGGATGTGACTAAACACATGGATGAAGGTAGAGCCGTAGATGTAGTGCATATCGATTTCTGCAAGGCATTTGATAAGGCTTACTGAGAAAGTAAGGAGGTATGGGATCTAAGGGACGTTGCTTTGTGGATCCAGATCTGGCTTGCCCACAAAAGGCAAAGAGTGGTTGTAGACAGGTCATATTCTGCATGGAGGTCGGTGACCAGTTGTGTGCCTCAGGGATCTGTTCTGGGACTCCTACTCTTCGTGATTTTTATAAATGACCTGGATGAGGAAGTGAAGGGATGGGTTAATATAGAAACGTAGAAAACCTACAGCACAATACAGGCCCTTCAGCTCACAGAGTTGTGCCGAACATGTCCCTACTTTAGAAATTACTAGGCTTACCTATAGCCCTCTATTTTACTAAGCTCCATGTACCTATCTTCAAGTCTCTTAAAAGACCCTATCTTATCCATCTCCACCGCCGTTGCCGGCAGCCCATTCCACGCACTCGCCAAGAGCTGGACAGTTGATTGGCAAAAGGGATATGAGAGGATCATGGGACAGGAGGTTCTTTTTCTCTCTCTCCTTTTTCTCCCTCTGTCCCTCTCACTATGCCCCTTGCCCATCCTCTGGGCCTTTTCCCCCCTCCCCCTTTTTTCTTTCTCCCTAGGCCTCCTGTCCCATAATCCTCTCATATCCCTTTTGCCAATCAACTGTTCAGCTCTTGGCTCCATCCCTCCGCCTCCCACTTTCAAATCTCTTACTAGCTGTTCTTTCAGTTAGTCCTGACGAAGGGTCTAGGCCCAAAACGTTGACTGTACCTCTTCCTAGAGATGCTGCCTGGCCTGCTGCGTTTACCAGCAACTTTTATGTGTGTTGCTTGAAATTCCAGCATCTGCAGATTTCCTTGTGAGGTCTTTTAAGAGACTCCTCGATAGGTACATGGAGCCTAGAAAAATAGAGGGCTATGAAAAATAGAGCTAGGTTGTTCTAAGGTAAGGACATGTTCGGCACAGATTTGTGGGCCAAAGGGCCTGTATTGTGCTGTAGGTTTTCTGTGTTTCTATGTTTCTAGGATCTCCGAGGTAGTAATTTCTGGATTGCTGCCTGTGCCACACGCCAGTGAGGGTAGATAGGATGATTTGGCAGATAAATGTGTGGCTGAGAACCTGGTGCAGGGGGTAGGGCTTCAGGTTCTTCGATTATTTGGATCTCTCTATTTGGATAGCTAAGACCTATTCAAAAGTGACGCTTTGCACCTGAACTTGAGGGGGACCAATATTCTTGCAGGCAGGTTTGTAAGGGCTGTTAGGGTGGGTTTAAGCTAATTTGGCAGGGGTGGGAACTGAAGTGAAGGAACTCAGGGTAGGACAGGTGGTAAAAAAAGTAAAAATAGCGTGCAGTCAGGCTGTCAGAAAGGTCAGGCAGGTAATGGGACTTAGTTGCAGCCAACATGCTAAGTATCAAAACATTAAGGATGCAGAAACTGGAAGAATAGCAAATACAGTACTCAATGTACTGTATCTAAATGCACGTAGTATAAGAATTAAGGCGGATGATCTTGTTGCGCTATTACAGATTGCCAGGTATGATGTTGTAGCCATCACTGAATCGTGGCTGAAAGAGGTTTGTAGTTGGTAGCTGAATGTCCAAGGTTAGATGTTATATCGGAGGGATAGGAAGGTCGGCAGAGGGGGTGGTGTGGCTCTACTGGTAAAGAATGGCATCAAATCAGTAGAAAGATGTGACATAGGGTTGGAAGATGTTGAATCCTTGTTGGTTGAGTTAAGGAACTGCAAGGATAAAAGGACGTTGATGGCAGAAATGAGAGTGAATATAGGACCATTAAAAAATGAGGCGGGAGAAATGATAACGGGGGACAAGGAGATGGCTGATGAAGTAAATGAGTATTTTGCATTAGTCCTCACTGTGGAAGACACTAGCAGTATGCCTGATGTTGTAGTGTGTGAAGGAAGAGAAGTCGGTGCAGTTAGAAGAGAGAAGGTCCTCAAAAAGCTGAAAGGCCTATGATTACATAAGTCACCAGGACCAGAGGAACTGCACCTTAGGGTTCTGAAAGAAGTAGCGTTAGAGATTGTGGTGGCATTAGAAATGATCTTTCAAGAATTATTGGACTCTGGCATGGTGCCAGAGTACTGGAAAATTGCAAATGTCATTCCACTCTCTAAGAAAGGAGGATGGCAGCAGAAAGGAAATTATAGACCGGTTAGCCTGATCTGAGTGGTTGGGTAGATGTTAGAGTCATTTGTTCGGGATAAGGTGATGGAGTACTTGGTGACACAGGACAAGATAGGACAAAGTCAACATGGTTTTCTTCAGGGAAAATCCTGCCCAACGAACCTGTTGGAATTCTCTGAGAAGATTACAAGTAGGATAGATAAAGGGGATACAGTGGATGTTGTATATTTGGACTTTCAGAAGGCCTTTGATAAGGTGCCACACCTGAGACTACTTACCAAGTTAAGAGCCCCATGGTATTACAGGAAAGTTACTAACATGGTTAGAGCATTGGCTGACTGGTAGGAAGCAGCGAAAGGGAATAAAATGATCCTTTTCTGGTTGGCTGCCAGTGACTAGTGGTGTTCCGCAGGGGTCGGTGTTGGGATCACTTCTTTTATGCTGTATATAAATTATTTAGATAATGGAATAGTTGGCTTTATTGCCAAGCTTGCAGCTGATACGAAGAGTGGTGGAGGGGCAGTAGTATTGGAGGAAACAGGTTGGATGCAGAAGGACTTAGCCAGATTAGAATGAACAGGAAAGTGGCAAATGAAATACAATATTGGAAATGCATGGTCATGCACTTTGCTAGTAGAAATAAATGTGTGGACTATTTTCTAAACGGGGAGAAAATCTAAAAATCTGAAATGCAAAGGGACTTGGAAATCCTTGTGCAGAACACCCTTGCAGATTGAGTTGGTGGTGAGGAAGGCAGATGCCACATTAACATTCATTTCAAGAGGTCTAAAATACAAGAGCAAGGATGTGATGCTGAGGATTTTTAAGGCAATGGTAAGGCCTCACCTTGGGTATTGTGAACAGTTCTGAGCCACTGATCTTAGAAAAGATGTGCTGGGTTGGAGGGAGTCGAGAGGACGTTCATAAGGATAATTCCAAGAATGGAGGTGTTATCATACGAGGAATGGTTCTGAGTATGTACTTTCTGGAATTCCGAAGGATGAGGGGGGATCTAATTGAAACCTCTCGAATGTTGAAAGGCCTGGATAGAGAAGATGTGGAAAGGATGTTTGTTTCCCATGGTGACAAGAGGGCACAGCCTCAGAATAGAGGGACGCCCCTTCAAAACAGAGATGCGGAGAAATTTCTTTAGCCAAAGGGTGGTGAATTTGTGGAATTTGTTGCCACGTGCAGTCATGGAGGTCAGGTCGTTCAGTGTACTGAAGGCAAAAATTGATAGGTTCTTGATTGGACAGGGTATCAAAGGTTATGGGAACTGGCGTTCAGGAGGAGAAGAAAAAAGGATCATCCATGATTGAATGGCAGAGCAGACTCGATGGGCTAGATGGCATAATTCTGCTCCTATGTCTTATGGTCTTATGGTCTTTCGCCTGTCACATTCCTTCCTCACCCACCTGGATTTTTAGGAGCACCAGCTCGACCCTTCCCTTGTGTCCCAACACCCTGCCATTTCAATCCATCTGCCTGGCGTTAAATTCTGAACTCTGGTCACTGGACTCGGGAAGGGTTTGTTCTGAGAACATCAGTCTTGCAATGGACTTGAGTTAAATATTGTGGTTTTGTCATAAATAAATCAGTTCTATTTTAAATCTCATGTCTCTCATGCTTACTGACTCTGCAGAACACTCATTGTATAGTAGAAATGCCATCCTGCCCCCCTAGCCCCTGTCAGTGTTCCTGATCCGTCTCTTCCCGTCTCTGTTCACTCAGATTCTCCTTAAATCCATCCCTGCTGCCCAGCTCAGGCTACCCCTGTAATGACAGGTTCTGAATGGTCACCAATCTGGATGAAGTGATGTCACTGATCAACTAGTCAACTGGTGAGCCTCCTTCACAACTATTGTCCAGTAGCACTCACATCTGCACTAGCTGCCTATATCCTTTCCTTCTCTTGAAAGTCACCTAGTTACACGCCTACTCCAACCAAGATGTGACTACACCTCTGTAACTCCTGCCTATCACCAAATTATTCCTGAAGATGATGGAAGATTTTGTCATCAAAATGTCTCCCCAACCCCCTTCTAAATCCCATTCACTCCCCATCTTTGGATCACCCTATCCTATCCCTGATAGCCCGTTCCTGGGTCACATCATTCACCTTCACCCCCTGTACTTGGGTTATCAACTTCCCCACATTCTACTCAACGTCATTTTAAACTCACCTCCCATCCTGTCTCGGGGTCGCCATCTTTCGCCAACCTCTTCTGGTTCACCAGACCTACCAATGGTTTGAATCGCTTTTTACATGTTACCATCCCTCTCCTCTCCCTGGAGCCTCTGGATTGCCCATTCCCATTTCCTCACCTGTCACTGGATCACCTTCTTCCCCACTCACTCACTGTCTCCAATTGCCCTCCCTCATCTCTGGATCTTCATCTTCACCCTTCCCGATGCCAGTACATCCTTTCATAGATCATGGGCCCAGAACTGCTCACAATACTCCAGATGAGGCCTCACCAGTGATTTATAAAGCCACATTACATTCCTGCTTTCATATTCTAGTGCTCTCAAATTGAATGCTAAGATTGCATTTGCCTTCCTCACCACTGACTTAACCTGCAAATTAACCTTTGGGAATCCTGCACAAGGACTCCAAGCACCTTTGCACCTCAGATTTTTGATTTTTTTTCCATTTAGAAAGTATCATACACTTTTATTTCCTCTACCAAAGTGCATAAACTCCCCGACACTATCTTCCATCCATCACTTTTTTGCCCTTCTCCAAATTTGCCTAATTCCCTCTAATACCTTTCTCTATCTGCCCTTCACCTATTTTCATATCGTCTGCAAACTTCACCACAAGGCTATCAGTTCTGTCATACAAATTGTTGACATATACGTAAAAAGAAGTGGTCCTAACTTATACCCCGTGGAAAACCACTAGGCACCGACAGCCAACCAGAGAAGGTTCCCTTTGTTCCCTCTCATTGTGCCCAGCCAATTAGGCAGTTCTCTATCCGTGCTAGCATCTTTCCTGTAATATCATGGGCTCTTAACTTGATAAGCAGCCTCCTGTGTGGCACCTTGTCAAAGGCCTTCTGAAAGCACTCAGCATCCTCCAATTCTATCAGGCAAAATTTTCCTTAAGGAAACAACAATGACTATGGCTTATGTTATTATGTGCTTCCAAGTAGCCCTGAAACCTCACCCTTAACAATCGACTCCAACATCTTCCCAACCATTGAAGGCAGACTAACTAATCTATAATTTCCGTTCTTCTGCTTCTCTCCCTCCTTGAAGAGCGGAGTGACATTTGCAATTTTCGAACTGTGCCACAATCAATTGATTCTTGAAAGATCATTATTAATGCGACACACTCTCTTCAGCTACTTCTTTCAGAGTCCTGGCATGTATGTCATCTGGTCCAGATGACATATCTATCATGAGACCTTGCAGTTTCTCGGGGAGCTTCTCCCTAGTAATGGAAACTTCACACAATTCATCAGCTGACACTTTTGAACTTTCAGCGTCCTGCTATTATCTTCCACAGTGAAAACTGATGAAAAATACTTACTCATTTCGCTCACCTTATCCCTTTCCCCCATTACTACCTCTCCAACATTATTTTGCAACGGTCGGATATGAGCTTTCGTCTCTCTTTTACACTTCATTTATCTAAAGAAACTTTTGGTGTGCTCTTTAGTATTATTGTCTAAGCTTACCTTCATATTCCATCTTTCCTTCTTAATCACTTCTTAGTTGCCTTCTTTTGGGATTTAAAATTTTCCAAATCCTCTAAATTCCCATTACACTACAGTCTTGCTGTAGTGACCCGGGTTTGATCTCCGGTCCAGCTTCGCTCACTCCTCGGCCTAATCCTCGCTCCCCGGCTTTCCTTGCAACTATTAATAAACACACTTCTATTAATACTACCTACGTGTCGGTGTCCTGCTCTTGTACCACATACACTCTCTCTCAGATATCCCAGTGCACTTTCCTCCCATTTCCAATCTCAACCATACCTCTCCTCCCACTCTTACATTCCCTTATATGACTCCCCTTACCCTCCCAATCCCCCTAAGCCCATCTACCCGCTCTCAATGCCCCATACAGGTTTTCATCCTTCCCAACCTATCCTATATCCTTCTTCATCCCATCTGAAACTCCCTTTCACCCCGGCCCTTGCACTCTCCTTCTTACACATATCCTCCCATTCTAATCTCAACTATACCAATCCTCTCCTTAAAGTCTCCCCTATATCATTGGCCACCCCCTCCCATTTCCCTATACCTTTCTAATACCCCTTCCAATCTCCCCTATGCACTTCTCTGCACCCTCCCAATCCCACATTACCTCTCTCTTCCTCTCATATTTTCTCCTTATCCCTCTCCTATCACTCCCTATCACTCTCATATCCTTTTCTTCACCATCCCAATCTCTTTTATACCACTAAATCCCCATACCACTCTATCACCCCCAATCTCTATTATACCCTTCCCCTCCCAATCTCCTATACTTCTCTCCTCCCCATTCCATACCCACATACCCCTGGCTCTTGCCACCTTCCCCTATACCCCTCTCCTCCGACTCTCAATTCACTATAACCTTCCCCTCCCCGACATGTTCCACTATACCCTTCTCCACACCATCTCAATTTCTTCTATTTTCAGTTCACTATACCCGTCTACACCCTCCTAACTTCACTATGCCCTTCTCCTCCCCTTTCAGTTCTCTATACACCTCTCCACCCCCATCCCAATCTCCCTTATACCTCTAACGCAATGTCATACCCTTCGCCTCTGACTCCCAATTCACTATCCTTCCTGAGGCGACTGAGCTATTCTGGTGTACATTCTAACAGTCTGTTATCACCAGTGCAATCTTCCATGCAGTAGTGTGCTGGGGCAATGGCATCAACACGGGCAATGTCAACAGGCTCAATAAACTGATTAGAAAGGCTGGCTCAATTATAGGAGTCAAAATGACCACACTGGTGGCTGTGGTAGAATAAAGGACCCAACGGAAAATCCCAGCAATTCTGGACAACATTTCTCAGCTCTGCATGCCACTTTGGCTGAAAAAAAGACCCAACTTTTAACACTGTAATTTCATGAGATCAATAATGTTCAATATAACATATAATATATGTTAATATATATCCCCTTCCAAAGGGCCACTAGGCCCCTCCTCCTCCTGCCACTCCCCTACATCACTCCTACACCTCCTTTCTCTGATACTCCTCTCCGCCCCCTCCTAATCTCAATTATGCATCTTTCCTCTCCCCCACATTCCTCTGTGCTAATCTCTTTCACCTCCCAATCTCCCCTATACTACTCCACTTCCCAAAATCCTATATATTCGTCTCTTCCCGTCACATTTTACTGTAACTCTCTTCCCCTCCCATTCTACCCTATCCATTTATCCTCCCACCTAGTTCTCTATACTCTTGCAATCCCACTTCTATTCTCCCCTATAACCCTCTCCCTCCCCAATCTCAACTATATCCCACTTTCACCCATACCTCTTTCTCGCCCTTCAAGATCTCCACTATACCTCTCAAACCTCCAACATACCCATATCCCTCCTCTTCCCTGTCCATATTCCTATATACCATTCTCTTCCACTCAAAATCTCCCCTATACCTTGCCACTCCTTAATCTCCCCCATATCTATCTCTTCCTCTTTTAATTTCTCCAATACACCACCTCTACCATATTCCCCTATAAACATCTTTTATCCCTCCCAAACTTTCCTATACCCCCTTTCCCCTTACCCATCTCCAACCACTCCCAAACTACCATTTATCCTTCTCCTCCTCTCCCAATCTCCCTTATATCCCTAGGCCTTTGCCACTCTCCCCTACTCCCCTCTCCTCCAATTCCCAGTTCACGATATCATTTTTCTCCAATTCCAATCACCTCCTTAATATCCCCTATACTTACCTCCTTGCCTATATCATTCTTTTCCCACTGCTGATCTCCCCATACTCCTTTATGCCCACTCGCAGTTCTCTGTTCCCCTCTCCTATTCTTCCCCTTTCTTCTCCCACAATCTTTCCTATACACTTCTCCTCCGCCTGCATTCGCTGGAGCCTTCTGTTACCCCTTCCAATCTTCTATATACCCTTCCGCACCCCCTTCGAATAACCCCTATAAAAGAATTTTAGGATGAATACTGTATACATTTCTCTAAGATTAAATGTACCTATTGAAACCTATTGAAGCTAATCTTGGTGAGGACCCCTTCTAGGCGGGAGCCACAATCACATGGTCTCTAGCTCTGAGTCTCGTGCTGTAGCCCCCAAATTAGATACAATGAATCAACAGTGGAGGAGGAGAGCAGCATCAAGTCTTGGTACATATTGGTACCAAAGGTGTATGTGGACAATGTGAGGAGGTCCTGAAGAGAGATTTTAGCAAGCTAGGAATAAAGGTGAAAAACAGGATCTCCAGGGTAGTGCCTCTGGTTTGCTGCCTGTGTCATAAGGTGGGCATTGATGGCGGACCCAAATGCAAGACACAGACAGTGAAGTACAAGGAACAGGACTTGACTGGAGAGCTGGGGCAAAAACACAGACGTGGGCTAGGACATTGGCTAGGCAAGCAGGACCAGGACAAGGAACTGGGAACTAGGAGCCTGAGCTTGGACTCCAAGCCAGAGACTGGACAGGGACATGGAACTTGGGTCTTGACTCTAGGCGAAGACATGTCGTGGCTACAGGACTGGACATGGCTTGGGTTCTTCATGGCTTGGGTACTTCGAGGCGATGACATGATGAGGCTTGGGTTCTTCGAGGCGAGAACATGATGAGGCTTGGGTTTGGACTCTGAGCCAGAGACTGGACAAGGACCCAGAACCTGGGTCTTCACTTGGGCTTGGACTCCGGAACTAGGCGAAGACATGACGTGGTCTTGGGAGACAGGACTAGGCGAGGCTACAGGACAGAATGAGAGACTCCTGGGCAAGACGAGGGAACTCCAATACAGGATGAAGCACATGGACAGGACGACAACATGAAGCCTCGACTTGGTACTCAGGAACAGCCGAGCCTTGGACTTGGGACGACAGGAACCTCAGAACTTTGGACTTGGGATGACAGGAACGTAGAACACAGAGCCTTGGTCTTGGGGAGGACAGGAACACAGAGCCTTGGTCGAGAGCACGGGAACACGGAGCCTTGGACTTGAGAGACAGGAACATGGGGACATGGAACACAGAGCCAGGACCCCTCCTTGGGAACAGGACTTGGGACTGGGGGTCTGCATAGAATGCTGAACACGACAATACGGTTCCCAATACTAGGTAGTGGCAAACCGCCGGACGTACCTAGCAAAGGCATGGGCACAGAGATGGTTTCCAGCACTAGGTAGCGGCAAACAGCCGGACCTACCTAGTGAAGGCATGGACACAGAGACATTTCCCAATACTAGGTAGCGGCAAATGGCCAGAACTACCCAGTGAAGGTGTGGACACAGAGACAGTTCCAACTCAATGATAGACAATTCCTTATCTTGACACAGCAAGGCTCCGGTCTCGCTCCGGTGGTTGAACTTGACAAAGTTGCAGGTAAGGCTCCAGACACAGGTTGCAGGCAAGGCTTCAGACATAGGTTGCAGGCAAGGCTTCAGAAGGAAGGGGAAAGGAAGGGAACAGTCCAGCCTCAGGGTAACGTCAAAGATGACTTACCCCACGGAGGCGAGGACAGGATACTGACAAGACGAACCAGCCACCACACTCGAACTCAGGGCCACTTATATTCCCAGCCCCAAGACAAGCATCAGGTGGCTATGATTAAGCCCAACTGAAACAAGGGGCAGCCGGAAGACCCAGGGTCCGAAGTCCATGGACCGTACCGTGAAATGGAACGCGAGCTTCATGGACCGGACCATGACAGCCTGTGCTACATGCCAGTTACTTGATGAATAGGATGATTTGACCATAAGATATAGGAGCAGAATCGGCCACCTTCTCCACCATTCAATCATGGCTGATCACTTTTTCTATCTCCTCCTCAACCCCAGTTCCTGGCCTTCCCCCCGTAACCTTTGATGCCACATCCAATCAATCTCTGCCTTAAATGCACCAAATTACCTGGCCTCCACAGCTGCATGAGGCAAGAAATTCCACAAATTCACAACCCTTTGGCTAAAGAAATCTCTCCGCATCTATGTTTTGAAAGAGCACCTTTGCTCCATGCTCTGGAGTCTGTGGTCTATGGTCTCTGCCCTAAACTCTATGGTCTGAGCTCTGTGGTCTGTGGTGTATAGCCTCTGGCCTATGCTGTACAGTCTGTAGTCTATGGTCTCTGGACTAGGCTCTTCGGTCTGTGGTCTACTATCTGCGGTCTACGTTCTGTGGTCTATGGTTTCTAGCCTAATGTCTTCAACTGTGTTCTGCAGTCTGTGGTCTATGGTCACTAGCCCAAACTCCACTGCCTAAGATCTATGGTCTGTGGTCTGTAGGCTCTGGCCTCAGCTCTTCAGTCTTTGGTCTATGTTCACTAGCCGAAGCTCGTCAGTTTCTGCTCTATGGTTTGTAGTCTATGGTTTCTGGCCTTAACTCTTCAAACTGTGTTCTGCAGTCTTTGGCATAAGCTCTACTATCTGAGCTCTGTGGTCATTAGTCTATGGTCTCTTGTAGAAGCTCTGTGGTCTGTGTTTAATGGTTTCTCACCAAAGCTCTATGGTCTGTGGTACATGGACTCTGGACTAAGATCAACAGTCTGTGCTCTAAAGGATGTTGTCTTTGGTCTCTGGTCTAGGCTCTGCTCTAGCTCTATGGTCAGTGGTTTACGGTCTCTGGCCAAAGGTCTGTGGTCTATATTCTGCAGTCTATAATCTAACAGCTCAAACCTATATTCTACGGTCTGTGCTCTACGGTGTGTGGTCTCTGGTTTCTGGCACTAGCTCTACTGTCTGTGGACTATGGTCTCTGCCGTAAGATCTACAGTAGGAGCTCGATAGTCTATGGTCTATGGCCTCCGGCCTATGCTCTCCGGCCTATGGTCTATGTCCTGTGGTCTATGCCCTCTGGCCTAAGCTCTTCAGTCTGTGCTCTACAATTTGTGGTCTATGGTCTCTGGCCTAAACTCCTCGAACTGTGTTCTACAGTCTCTGCGGTCGCTCATCTAAGATCTCCGGCCTGTGCTCATGTCTGTAGTTAATGGTCTCTAGTCGAAGTTCTGCTGTCTGTGGTCTGTGGTCACTGGCCTAAGCTCTACTGTCTGTGCTCTATGATCTGTCGTCTATAGACTCTGACCTAAGGTCTGTGGACTTTGATCTACACTGTGTTGTCTCTGGTCTATTGCCTAAACTCTATGATCTGTGCAATATGGACTTTGGTCAATGGTCTCTGCTTAAGTTCTACCGTATGTGCTCCATGGTCCGTCGTCTTTGGCCTGTGGCCTAAGTCTTACGGTCTGTGTTCTATGATCTGTGCTCTCTGGTCTCTGGCACTAGCTCTACGGTTTGTCGTCTATGGTCTAAGGTCTACACTATGAGGTCTAGCGTCTATGGCCTATGATCTCTGGCCTATGCACTACGGTCTGTGGTCGAAGCTCTGCTGTCTCTGCTTTAAGGTCCTTGATCTATGGTCTATGGCCTAAATTTAGGGTCTCTGTTCTAAAGTATGTAGTCTTTGGTCTTGGGCTCTGTGGTCTGTGGCCAATGGTCACTGGCCTAAGCTCTACAGTCTGTGATCGATTATTTGTCAACTATAGTCTGTGATATAAGATGTATGGACTATGCTCTACAGTCTGTGGTCTTTGGTCCCTGGCTGAACCTCTTCAGTCTGTGCTCTATGGTCTGTAGTCTATGGTCTCTTGTAGAAGCTCTCTGGTCCGTGCTCAATATTTGTCATCTATGGTCTCTGACCTAAGCTATATGGACTATGCTCCACAATCTGAGTTCTACATTCCATGCTCTGTGGTCTCTGGCACGCGCTCTGTGCTCTATCCTCCATGATCTATGGTGTATGCTCTATGGTCTATGCTCTGCTCTATACTCTATGGTCAATGCTATATTTTCTTTTGTCTTGGCTACATGGTCTATGCTGTGTGGTCTACCGTCTATGCTCTCTTCTCTGCATTATGGTGTATGTTTGTTGTCTTGGCTATATGGTCTCTGCTCTGCAGTCCATGCTATTTGCTCTGTGGTCTGTACTGTATCGTCTACGCTCTGTGCTCCATGCTCTATGGTGTAGAAACATATGATGATATGTAGAAACGTATGATGTGGAGTCGTTTGGAACCAGTATTATATGCTCCTTAAACGGAAGAAGTTTGAGTCAATTACATAAGAAATAGCATATGGTGCTGATCACTTTTCAAGCATTTTCATCACAGTGGCGCAGCTTCACTGAAAATGCTAATGAGAGAAAGTAATGCATATAAACCAAAAATCATACATTTCCATTTTGCTCAAAAATACGGAGGGGTAATTAGGTGCAAATGTATTATTTATACGAAACCTATGATGTAAGGTCTTTTGGAACCAGTATTATGTGCGTGGTCCTGAAACTGAACAAGTTTGAGGCATTAACTTAACAAATTGCACAGGATCGAGATTTAGTGTTTTCACAACAAAAGACGTACAATGCCAATTGCCAGGAAAGTTCCTAAGTGGCAATGTGCTGTAAACAACCACAATTTAGGCATTCTATGTTTTTTATCTGTATACTTTACATTCTGCTCTGTGCACTTAAGTTTTCAGTTTGAAGTGGCAATGTGATGAAAATGCTTGAATACAGAGCAGGATCATTGAATACATAAAGTGAAGCGGTTTCCAACAAGTTGCCACATGGCATTTTCCTGGAACTGCATATTGTATGCCATTTGCACTGAAAACGCTAAATCTTGATAATGTGCAATTTTTTATATAACTGATACTAACTTCTTCTGTTTAAGGAGCATACACGTAATACTGGTTCCAAATGACCCTACATCATATGTTTTGTAAGAATAATACGTTTATACATTGTCACCCCTCAGTATTTTTGAGCATAATTGTACTGAATGCTTTTTAGTCTGTATGCTTTACTTACTGCTTTATGCATTTTGTGTAATCTATGTGCATTTATCTTCGCAGGTTGAAGTGCTACAGTGATAAAATGCTTGAATAGTGATCAGCAACATAAAATACCTAAATTGCATTGGTTTACAACACGTTACCACATAGGAACATTCCAGGCAACTGGCATTATATGCCTTTTGCTCCGAAAACATTAAATCTCAATTCTGTGCAATTTGTGATATAACTGATACTAACTTATCCGGTTTAAGGACCACGCACATAATACTGCTTCCAAATGACTCTAAGTCATACGTTTCCTAAAAATAATACATTTACACCTAGTTACCCCTCAGTATGCTTGAGCAAAATGTAAATGGATGTTTTTGTCTGAATGCTTTACTTTCTATTATGTGCATTTTGAGCAATCTATGTGCATCTAACTTTACAGATTGAAGTGCCATAGTGAAGAAAATGCTTGAATAGTAATCAGCAATGTAGAATACCTGAATCGAAGTGGTTTACAGTACTTTACCGCTTAGGAAGTTTGCTGGCAATTGGTAATGCACGCATTTTGCTCTGAAAAGGCTAAATCTCGATTCTGTGCAATTTGTTATATAACTGACACAAACTTATCCAGTGTAAGGATCACACACATAATACTGCTTCCAAACGAATCTACATTATATATTTCTTAAAAATAATACATTTACACGTTGTTACCCCTCAGTATTTTTGAGCATAATTGAAATGTATGCTTTTTAGTCCATATGCTTTACACTGTGCACTTTGAGTAATCTATGTGCATTTAACTTTTCAGATTAAAGTACTACTATGATGAAAATATTTAAACAGTGATCACCAACACAGAATACCTTAATTGCAGTGGTTTACAACACGTTACCACATAGGAACATTCTGGGCAGTTAGCATTATATGCCTTTTGTTCTGAAAACGCTAAATTTTGATTCTGTGCAATTTGTGATATAACTAACACTACCTTTTCCGCTTTAAGGACCACACACATAATACTGGTTCCAATCAACACTAAACCATAAGTTTCCTATAAAATAATAGATTTACACCTAGTTAGCCTTCAATATTCTGGATTAAAATGTAAATAAATGGTTTTTGGTCTGAATGTGCATTTTGTGTAAACTATGTGCACTTAACTTTTCAGGTTGAAGTACCACTGTGCTGAAAATGCTTCAATACAGAGCAGCACATTAAGTGAATTGGTTTAAAAATAATTTGCCACATGACATTCTCCTGGAACCTCAGTTTGCTCTGAAAATGCTAAATCCCGATTCTGTAGTGTCTCTGTGTTTTAAGTGCCTGGATAGTGATCAGCAACAGAGAATACCTAAACTGTAGTGGCTCACAGCACATTACCACAGAGGAACTTTCCTGGCAATGGGCATTTTATGCCTTTTGCTCTTAAATCACTCAATCTCGTTTCTCTGCAGTTTGTTATATAACTGACTGTAATTTCTTCAGTTTAAGGAGCGCACACCTAATATTGGTTCCAAACATCTCTACATCATATATTGCGTAAAAATGATACGTTTACTTCTTGTTACCCCTGTATTTTTGAGCATAATTGAAATGTATGTTTTACTTCTGCTGTGTGCATTTTGTGTAATCTATGGGCATTTAACTTTTCAGACCGAAGTGTCTCAGGGATGGAAATGCTTGAATAGTGATCAGCAACATACAATACCTAAATTGTAGTGGTTTACAGCACATTACCGCGTAGGAACTTTCCTGGCAATTGATATTGTACGCCTTTTGCTCTGAAATCGCTAAATAGACGACAGACTACAGAGCTTCGCCAAGAGAAAACAGACTACAGGCAGTAGAGCTTATGCTAGATACCATAGACTAGAGACTGCAGAACACAGTTCGAAGAGTTAAGGCCAGAGAGCATAGACCACAGTCCGTATAGCACAGATCGTAGAGCTTAGGCCAGAGACCACAGTCCACATCCACAGTGAGTAAGGCATAGTCCGTGGAGCTTAGGGTAGAGACCATAGACCACAGACTGCAGAACACTGTTCAAAGAGATTGGGCCAGATATCATAGACCATAAACCATAGGCAACAGACCGAACAGCTTTGGCTAGAGATGATATACCACAGGCTGTAGAGCTTAGGCACGAGACCAAAGACCACAGACCATAGACCACAGAGTGCAGAGCTTCGACTACAGACCAAAGACTGAGAGCAAAGAACATTGAGTTTAGGCCAGAGAACACAGACCATAGACTATCGAGTCCAAATGGCAGAGACCATGGACTACATTGAGTAGAGCTTGCGCCAGAGACTGGAGAATACACACCGTAAAGCACAGTCTGTTGAGCTTAGGCCAGAGAGCATGGACCACAATCTGTACTGCTCTGGCCAGGGACCATTTTCCAGAGACTGTGGAATTTCTGCCAGAGACCATAGAGCAGAGACTGTAGATATTAGGCCAGAGTCCATGTTCCACAGACCGTAGAACTTAGGATAAAGACTGTAACCCACAGACTGCAGAACACAGTTCTCACTTTGGGCCAGTGAACATAGACCACAAACTGAAGAGCAAAGACTGAAGACCTTAGGCCAGAGATCATAGACCACAAGCCGCAGAGCACAGATGGAAGAGCTCCTGCTAGAGACAATAGACCACAGAACATTGATGACTGACAGTAGACCACAGACCGAAAAGTTTCGTCAGGAGACCATAGACTACAGACCGTACAGGTTAGGCCAGTGGCCATAGACCACAAACCGCAGAGCTCAAAGCATAGAGAGTCTGCCAGAGACCATGGACCACAGACCTGAGATCTTGGGCCAGAGATAGACCATCAACCATACAGCACAGGCCAAAGAACTTCGGCGAGAGACCATAGACCACAGACTGTAGAGCTAATGCCAGAGACCATAGACCACAGTCCATATAGCACAGATCGTAGAGCTTAGGCCAAAGACCACAGACCACAGAGTGTAGGGCATTGTCCATAGAGCTTAGGTTAGAGACCATGGACCACAGATCAGAGAACACAGACCGTAGAGCATAGGCCAGGTACCCTAGACCAGAGACCTCAGAGCTTCTACAATAGACAAGAGACCATTGACTACCATAGATTAGAGACCGTAGAGCACAGACTGCAGAACACAGTTCGAAGAGATGGGCTGGAGATCATAGACCATAAACCGTAGACAACAGATCAAAGTGCTTTGGCCATAGACCGTGGAGCTTAGGCCAGAAAAGACAGACCACAAACTGTACAGCATAGTCCATAAAGCTTAGGTCAGAGACATTAGATGACAGATCATAGAGGATAGACAAGCTTAGGCCAATGACCATAGACCACAGACCGCAGAGCTTCGTCGAGAGACAATAGACTACAGGCGGTAGAGCTTAGGCTAGAGATCATAGACCACAGACCGCAGAACACTGATCGGAGTCTAGGCCAGAGATCATAGATCACAAAGCGTAGAGCACAGACGGAAGAGCTCATACTAGAGACCATAGACCACAGTACGTTGACCACTAACAGTAGATCACAGACCGAAGAGCTTCGTCCAGAGACCAGAGACTACAGACCATAGAGTTTAGGCCAGAGCTCAGAATGTAGAGAGTCAGAAAGAGACGATGGACCAGAGACCAGAGGACTTAGACCACCGACCATAGAGCACAGGCCAAAGAGCTTCGGCTAGAGACCATGGACCACAGACTGTAGACCTAATACCAGAGCCCACATAGACCACATTCCATATAGCACAGATGGTAGAGCTTAGGCCAGAGACCACAGACCATAGAGTGTAGGGCATAGTCCATAGAGCTTAGAATTGAGACCATGGACGACAGATCAGAGAGCACAGACCATAAAGCATAGGCCAAGTGCCCTAGACCAGAGACCTCAGAGCTTCTATGAGAGACTGTAGAGCACAGCCAGTATAGCTTAGACTAGAGACCATAGACAACAGACTGCAGAACACAGTTCGAAGAGATGGGCCAGAGATCATAGACCACAAGCTGTACACAACAGATCGAGGAGCTTAGGCCAGAGACCATAGACCACAGACTGCAGAGCACAGAATGTAGAGCTCCGGCCAGAGACCATAAACCACAAACTGTAGAGTATAGTCCATAGAGCTTAGGTCAGAGACTATAAACGACAGATCATACAGCACAGACCGACGAGCTTCGGCTAGATAACATAAACAACAGAGCGTAGATCTTGGGCCAGAGACCGCAGTTCACATCCACAGAGTGTAGGATATAGTCCATAGAGCTTAGATCAGAAACCATAGACAACAGATCATAGACCACAGACCACAGAGCAACCAGACAATACGGACCGTAGGGCATAGGCAGTTGAGTTCAGGGTAGAGACCATAGACCAGAGACTGTAGAACACTGTTCGAAGAGATTGAGCTAGAGATCATAGACCACAAACCGTAGACAACAGATTGAAGAGCTTTGGCTACAAACCATAGACCACAGACTGTAGAGATAAAGCCAGAGACCATACACCAGAGGCTATAAAGCTTAGGCCAGAGAGCATAGACCACAAACCATGCTGCTTTGGCCACAGACCATTGTCCACAGACCGAATTCCGGCCAGGGACCATAGAGCAGAGACCGTAGATATTAGGCAAGAGTCCATATTCTACAGACTGTAGAGCTTAAGCTAAAGACCATAGCTCACAGACTGCAGAACACAGTTCAAAGAGTTTGGGCCAGAGACCATAGACTACAAACTGTGGAGCACAGACTGAAGAGCTTAGGCCAGAGACCACTGATGAAAAACCATAGATATTAAGCCAGAGACCATAGATCACAGTCCATATAGCACAGCTCTTACAGCTTAGGCCAGAGACCAGAGACCAGAGACCACAGATTGTTGAGCATAGTCCATAGAGCTTAGGTCAGTGACTGTAGAGGACAGATCATATTGCACAGATCGTAGCGCTTTGGCCAGTGACCGTAGACCAAAGACTGTACAGAATACTCCATACATCTTACGTCACAGACTATAGATGACAAATCATAGAGCACAGTTCATAGAGCTTAGGCCAGTGACCATGGACCACAGACCACAGAGTTTCCACGAGAGACCATAGACTACAAACCATAGAGCATAGGTGGTAGATCTGAGGCTAGTGACCATAGACAACAGATTGTAGAGCTCAGTTCAGAGAGTTTAGGCCAGAGACCATAGACCACAAACTGTACAGCATAGACCGATGAGCTTCGGCTGGAGACCATAGGCCACAGATGGTATAGCTTTGGCCAGAGACCAAAGACCACAGACAATTGAGCTTCAGCCAGAGATCATAGACCATAAACTGTAGAGCAAAGTCCATAGGGCAGAGGTATGAGACCATAGATGACAGATCACTGAGCACAGACCGTAGAGCTTCGGCCAGTGACAGACCATAGACTGCAGAGCTTGGAGTAGAAACCATAGACTACAGGCAGTAGAGCTTAGGCTCGAGATCATAGACCACAGACTCTCAGAACACAGTTCCAGGAGTCTAGGCCAGAGATCGTAGATTTGTCATGGTCCTGGCCGTCCCTCCCTTTTATTCCTCATGTTCTCCTAATTCCCTTTTCCCCGTGTTTCTCCTGCTCCCCTGTGTGTGTGTGTGTGCGCGCGCGCAATGGACATTCCTTTTGTTCTCCCGGGCTTCCCGATTGCGGCGCACCTGAATCCCATCTAACCTGCAGCATAAATACCCCGGCTTTCCATCCACTCATCGCCAGATCATTGCTTCGGCCAGTGTGGTAGTTCACATTCTAGGCCGCTTAGGATTGTGTATTCTAAGTTTTGTTTTTGCGCTGTTGTCTGCCTGTCTCTCCGTGTTAACAGGAGCATTGCATGCTGCCTGCCTTCACGTTCATCCTCCTGCCTGCCATTCTCTTCCAGCCACGCTCACACCCTTGTCTGTATCCCTGCTCTGCCTCATCCCGCCACCCGCCTACACTCTCCGCTGGCTCAGTGGTTAAACGCTGTGCTCTCACCGCAGTGACCCAGGTTCAATCCCCAGTCAAGCCTCGCTCTTTCCTCTGCCGAATCCTCACTCCCCAGCCTTCCCTGCAATCATTAATAAACACTCGTCAGATTACTCTACCTCCATGTCAGTATCCTGTGTTTGGGTTCACCCGTTCATTGCAACAGAACGATCCGGCCAGCAGGTACCCAGCGGACACAAACACCATCCAACATGCCCTCGCCAGCCAGGGTCCCCTACTGGGGCAGCACGACCAACTCCTCCAGGAGGTCATGGAGGACCCACATTCCCTGTCTGCTCACGTCACGCAGATCAGTAACCAGGTGGACCGTGTCTCCACTTATATCACTCAACCCACACCTGGAACCCAGCCTAGCCAGCCTAGTCAGCCCAGACAGCCTGTAGCGGCAACCCCTCAAGCTTCACCAACAACCCCGCCCAGAGAGCCTCACATACCAGAGCTTGAGCACTATGCTGGAGACCTGGGGAAGTGTCGGGGTTTCCTCCTTCAGTGTTCCCTGGTGTTGGAGCAGCAGTCGTTGACCTACTCCACAGATAAGTCTAAAGTTGCTTATGTCATGGGGTTGCTAAGGGGGAACGCATTAGCGTGGGCCACAGCAGTCTGGGACAACCAACCTGATTTCTGCTCCTCTTTCGCCAGTTTCATTGCAGAGATGAGAAAGGTCTTCGATAACCCGGTCCGGGGTAAAGACACCGCCAAGCACCTACTCATTCTCCGCCAGGGCTCCCACAGTGTTGCTGAATATTCAGTGGAGTTCCGGACGTTAGCAACCGACCTGGGGTGGAACGATGAGTCACTCCAGGGGGTATTTCTGAATGGACTTAGCAACCTGATGAAGGTCGAGTTGGCGGCAAGAGACGACACCAACAGCCTGGATTCCCTGATCTCCCTGGCCACCAAGTTGGACAATCGCCTCCGGGAGCACCATAGAGAGAGAACTGGTTGTCCACCAACCTTGGACACTCCTCTGCTCTTTTTACCGCCTCCCCCCAGAACAAACCTCTCTCCCCATCCTGCAGCCCAAGTAGCTCCCAGCCCTGCCGCTTCAACAGCCCTGGGAGATGCAGCTGGGGTGGAACTGCCTATCTCCCACTGAACGACTCCGGAGAATGAGAGCGGGCGAGTGTTTATATTGAGGTCAGTCCAGACACTTCCTTGCCACCTGTTCCCTTCAGCCAAAAGGGTGGGGGGGGTGGTTCACCTGTAGCAGTGGGGACCCTGGTGAGCCCCCCGGATGCCACTAGACTCCTGGCCCGTGTCATGCACTGCACAGAACCCCTGCTTCTCCTTCTCTCCGGAAACCATTGGGAACAGATACAGTTCAATCTAATCTCCTCTCCTCAGGCCCCTTTACTTCTCAGCCACCCGTGGCTAAGCTGTCATAACCCCCACATCGACTGGTCTACCGGGAAGATAGCTGGAGCTCGTTCTGCCATTCCTCTCGCCCGCAATCAGCCCTTCCTCCAGTGGAGATCATGCGACCTTGTCTGTCTCTGAGCCCCCCAACTTATCCACAGTTCCCGTAGAATATCATGATCTTGGCGAGGTGTTTAGCAAGCAACGGGCCCTTTCTCCGCCTCCACATTGCCATTACGACTGCACAATTGACCTTCTCCCTGGAGCCTCATTACCCACCAGTTGGCTGTATAGCCTGTCCCATCCAGAAAGAGAAGCTATGGAGACGTGCGTAAATGACTCCCAAGTGGCTGGCATTATCTGACTCTCATCTTCCCCCGTAGGCACTGGTTTCTTCTTTGTGGCAAAAAAAGACAGCTCGCTATGCTCATGCATCCACTACCGTGGCCTGAACAACATTACCATAAAAAATAAGTATCCCCTGCCGCTGATCAACTCAGCATTTGAGCCCCTTCACGGAGACACTGTATTCACTAAAATGGACTTGCAGAATGCCTATCACTTGGTCAGGATACGGGAGGGAGATGAATGGAAGACAGCCTTCAACACCCCTCTCGGCCATTTTGAATACCTGGTGATGCCTTTCGGCCTGACCAACACTCCCGCAGTGTTCCAGGCTCTGGTCAACGACGTCCTTAGGGACTTTATCAACCGATTTGTCTTCGTTTATCTGGACAATATCCTAATCTTCTCCCGTAATCTCCAGGAGCACACCCTCCCTGTCCGCCAGGTTCTTCAGAGGCTCTTGGAAAACAAACTATTTGTTAAGGCCGAGAAATGCAAATTCCATGCCCGTTCCACCAGTTTCCTGGGGTACATCATTGAAAGCAGGCAGGTGAGGACAGATCCCGAAAAGATCTGGGCGGTGGCAGAGTGGCCCAACCCCACTTCGCTTAAACAACTCGAGCGATTTCTGGGATTCACCAATTTCTACCATCGCTTCATCACAGACTACAGCCGGGAGGCAGCGCCCCTTACCCAGCTCACCTCTCCTGCGACCCCCTTCCACTGGACTCCCGAAGCGAACTCAGCCTTTTCGGAGCTGAAGAAGCGTTTCACCGCCACTTCCATCCTGGTCCAGCCTGCCCTCCCCCCGCCAGTTCATAGTGGAGGTGGATGCCTCCGACACTGGGATGGGGGCGGTCCTCTCTCAACGCTCCATCCCAGACCAAAGGGCGGCTAGGGACAGGTAGGGGACGAAGCAACCCAGCAGGTGGCCGATGGGAGGCCACCTCATCCCTGTGCCTTCTTCTCTCGCCATCTATCCCCCGATGAACGTAACTATGACGTTGGGAATCGTGAGTTGCTGGCTGTCAAACTCGTCTTGGAGGAGTGGAGGCACTGGCTGGAGGGAACAGAACACCCATTCATTGTTTGGATGGACCATAAGATCCTGGCATACATTCAGACAGCTAACCGCCTTAACTCTCGCCAGGCCTGTTGGGCACTGTTCTTTGGCCGCTTCAATTTCACCCTCACCTACCATCCTGGTTCCATGAACGTAAAGCCAGATGTTCTCTCTTGCCAGTACGTCTCCGAGGAGGGTCCTTCCAATTCTGATTCCATCCTGTGTCATGGCTGCTCTCACCTGGGAGATCGAGTCCGTAGTTAGAGAGGACCAACGGACTCAGACAGACCCAGGCGATGCTTCCCCCTCCCCAGTCGTCTCTTCGTGCCTGACTCTGTCTGTTCACAGGTTCTTCAGTGGGGACATACTTCCCGGTTCGCCTGCCATCCTGGAATCGGTCGCACCCTGTCCCTTTTAAAGCAACATTTCTGGTGGCCCACCATGGATGTTGACACTTGCTGCTTTGTCTCTGCCTGTACAATGTGTGCCCGCGGTAAAGCCTCCCGTCGGCCACCTGCTGGGTTGCTTCGTCCCCTACCTGTCCCTAGCCGCCCTTGGTCCCACATAGCTCTCGATTTCATCACTGGTCTACCCCTTTCACACGGTAATACAGCTATATTGTGGACCGTTTTTCCAAAGCCGTGCACTTCATAGCCCTTCCCAAATTCCCTACAGCCCGTGAAATAGCTGACCTCCTTGTACAACACGTCTTCCGCCTTCATGGAATTCCCTCCGACATCGTTTCTGACCAAGGGCCTCAGTTCATCTCCCAAGTCTGGAAGTCCTTCTGTCAAGCCCTCGGAGCTTCAGTGAGTCTGTCTTCCGGTTTCCATCCACAGACGAATGGTCAGATGGAGCGAGCCAATCAGGATGTGGAAGAAGCACTGCGCTGCATTTCCGCCAGTCACCCGTCATCCTGGAGCACGTATGCCCACAACTCCCTGACCAGCACCACCACCATTATGTCCCCTTTCAAATGTTCTCTTGGCTATCAACCCCCTCTGTTTCCTGCCCACAAAGACAACTGATGATCATAACACCATCTCAAAGCAGTCTTCGTCTCTCTCTCTCTTTTCCCTTCTCTCTCTCTTTTGAAAACAACATGTCGGTGTTAAATACCTCTCTCTCTCTCTCTCTCTCTCTCTCTTTTCAAAAGCACAGGGGTAATTCTGGACCTTGTCACACCCACTTCCTTCAGAAAAAAAATTTTTGATGAAGGCGAAAATTTTTTTTAGTCTAAATGTAAATTACAGAGTTTGAAACAATACCTGTATGATCATCAGATATTGGGTCTATGGTCTCACCCCTAAGCTCTACTGTCTGTAGTCTATGGTTTTTCTTCCAAGCTCTGATGTCTGAGGTCTATGGTCTATGGCCTAAGATCTACAGTCTGAGCTCTATGATCTGTCCTCTATGGTCGCTGACCTAAGCTCTATGGATTATGCTCTACAGTTTGTGTTCTGGGGTCTCTGGCCTATGCTGTCCTATTTGTGCTATATGAACTCTGGTCTACGGTCTCTGGCCTAACCTCTATAGCCTGTGGTGTGTGGTCTCTGACCTTATCTCCACAGTCTGTGGTCTCTGGTCTCTAGCAGGAGCTCTTCGATCTGTTGTCTTGGTTTGTGGCCCGTGATCTCTGGCCCAAACTCATCGAACTGTGTTCTACAGTGTGTGGTCTATCGTCTCCAGTCTAAGCTCGATTGCCTGTTCTCTACTGTCTGTAGTCTCTGGTCACTCATAGAAGCTCTGTGGTCTGTGGTCTATGGTCAATGGCCTATGCTATACAGTCTGTGCTCTATGATCTGTCATCTATGCTCCCTGATCTAAGCTCTATGGACTATGTCCTAGATTCTGTGGTCTCTGGTCTCTGGTCTAAGCTCTACGATCTGTGCTATACAGACTGTGGTCTATGGTCTCTGGCAATCGTTCAACAGTCTGTGGTCTATGGTTTCTAGCCGAAGCTCTTCGGTCTGTGCTCTATGGTTGGTGGTCTATGGTCTCTGGCCTAAGCTTTATGGTCTGTGGCCTATGGTTTCTGGCCTAAGCTCGACAGTCTGTGGTCTATGTTCTCTAGCCGAAGCTCATCGGTTTATGCTTTACGATTTGTGTCCTATCACAAATTCCTTCACTCTTCGAACTGTTTTCTGTGGTCTATGGTCTCTAGGTTAAGCTCTACTGCCTGTAGTCTATGGTTTTCCTTCCAAGCTCTGCGTTCTGTGGTCTATGGTCACTGGCCTAAGCTCTACAGTCTGTGCTCTATGATCTGTCGTCTATGGTCTCACACCTGTGCTCTAAGGACTATGCTGTACAGTTTTTGGTCTGTGGTCTCTGGCCTAAACTCTACGATCTGTGCTCTACATATTGTGGTCTACAATCTCTGGCATAAGCTCTATCATCTGTGGTCTTTGGTCTCTGGCCAAAGCGCTATGGTCTGTGGTCTATGCCATAGACTCTACGGTCTCCAGCTGAAGCTCATCGGTCTGTGCTCTACGGTTTGTGGTCTGTGGTCTCTGGCCTAAACTCTTCAAACTGGGTTCTGCAGTCTGTGGTCTATGATCTCTAGCCTAAGCCTATGGTTTCTTTTGCAAGCTGTGCCATCTGTGGTCAATTGTCACTGGCCTAAGCTCTACGGTCTGTGCTCTGTGATCTGCCATCTGTGGTCTATGACATAAGATGTATGGACTATGTTCTACAGTCTGTGGTCTATGGTCACTGGCCTAAGCTCTACGGTCTGAGCTATATGATCTGTCGTCTATGGTAGATTTGTCCTCTACGGTAGCTGACCTAAGGTCTATGGAGTACGCTCACCAATCTGAGGTCTGTGGTCTCTGGCCTAATCTCTAAGATCTGTGCTATACGTACTACGGTCTATGGTCCCTGCCCTAATATCTGTGGTTTTTGGTCTATGGTCTCCAGCCTAAGCTCTTTAGTCCGTGCCCTACAGTTTGTGGTCTATGATCTCTGGCCCAAATTCTTTGAACTGTGTTCTGCAGTCTGTGGGCTATGGTCTTTAGCCTAAGCTCTACGATCTGTGGAACATGGATTCTGGCCTAATATTTATGGTCTCTGCCGGAAACTGCACGGTCTGTGGACAATGGTTTCTGGCCAAAGCATACTGCTCTATGCTCTCTGGCCTAAGCTCGACAGTCTGTGGTCTCCAGTCTCTGGCACTAGCTCTACTCTCTGTGGTCTATGGTCTCTGCCATTTGATCTTGAGTATGAACTCGATAGTCTATGGTCTATGTTCTCTGGCCTAAGCTCTACACTCTGTGCTCTCTGATCTGTTGTTTATGGTCTCTAATCTAAGCTCTATGGACAATGTCCTACACTCTGTGGTCTGTGGTCTCTGGCCTAAGTTCTACGATCTGTGCTATTCCTAAGCACTACAGTCTGAGGTCTATGGTCCCTATCCGAAGCTCTTCAGCTTATGCTCTGTGGTCGATGGTCTATGTCCTCTGGCCTAAGGTCTGTGGTCCATGGTCTCTGGCTGACTCTCTACAGTTTGAGCTCTGTGGTCTGTCGTCTATGGCCTCTGGCCTAAGCTGTAAGGTCCGTAGTCTATAGACTCTGGACGAAGCTCTTCAGTCTGTGGTATACTGTCAGTGGTCAACATTCTGTGGTCCATGGTCTTTAGCCTGACCTCTTCTATCTGTGCTTTATGGTTTGTGGTCTATGATCTCTGGCCTAAGCTCTACAGTCTGTGCCCTCTGATCTGTCATTTATTGTCTCTAATCTAAGGTGTGTTGGCACGTGGCCAAGTGGTTAAGGCGTCGGTCTAGTGATCTGAAGGTCGTTAGTTCGAGCCTCAGCTGAGGCAGCATGTTGTATCCTTCAGCAAGGCACTTAACCACACATTGCTCTGCAACCAATCAGTGCCAAGCTGTATCTGCCCTAGTGCCCTCCACAGTCTGTGAATGATGGTCTGTAGCCAAAGCAGTTTGTGGTCTGTGCTCTCTGGCCTAAGCTCTACTTTCTATGGTCTATGGTCTCTGCCATTTGATCTTGAGTATGAACTCAATAGTCTATTGTATACGTTCTCTGGCCTAAGCTCTATGGTCTGTGGTATATGTTCTCTAGCCTAAGCTCTACAATCTGTGCTCTACCATCTGTTTTTGATGGTCTCTAGCCTATACTCTATGGTCTGTGGTCTCTGTTTTCTGGCCAAAGCCCTACAGGCTGTGTTCTACGGTCTGTGGTCTCTGGTCTATGACCTAAGATATACAGATTGTCTCTACAGCCTGTGCTCAATGGTCTGTGGTCTGTGTTCTCTGGCCTAAGCTCTATGGTCTGCGGTATACGGTCTCTGGCCTAAGCTCTACAGTCTGTACTCAATGATCTCTGACCTAAGCTCTACAGTCTGTGCTCTACATCAGTTGTCTATAGTCTCTGGCCAAAGTTCTATGAGTTGTGCTTTATGGTCTATGACCTAAGCTCTACAGACTGTCCTCTATGGCCTGTGGTAGATATTCTCAGGCCAAACCTCTACGGTGTGTGCTCTTTGATCTGAGGTCTATGTTCTCTGGCCAAAGCTCTACAGTCTGTCCTCTACAGCCTGTGGTAGATGTTCTCAGGCCTAACCTCCACGGTCTGCACTCTAAAGCCTGTGGTCAAGGGTCTCTGGCCAAAGTTCTACAGTCTGTGGCCTATGGTCTCTGGCCTATTCTGTACGTTCAGTGGTCTATGCTCTCTGGCCTAAGCTCTTACGGTCTGTAGTCTATGGTTTGTGGTAAACGGTCTCTGGCCTAACCTCTGTGGTCTGTGGTCAAAGGTCTCTGGCCTAAACTCTATGCTCTGTGGTCTATGGCCCCTGGCCAAAGCTCTATGGGCTGTGGTCTATGTCTCTGGCCTCAGCTCTACGGTCTATACTCTACGTTCTGTGGCCTAAGCGCTGCGTACTGTCCTCTACGGTCAGAGGTATATAGTCTAAGGCCTAAGCTGTACGGTCTCTGCTCTATGGTCTGTGGTCTGTGGTCTCTGGACTAAGCCCTACGGTCTGTGATCTGTCATCTCTGGCCTAAGCTCTACAGTCTGTGCTCTATGGTCTGTGGTCTATAGTCTCTGGCCTAAACTCTATGGCCTGCGGTCTATGACCTCTGTCCCATGTTCTACTGTCTATGCTCTCTGGTCTCTGGCCTAAGTTCTACGGTCTGTGGTCTCTGGCCAAAACTCTATGGATGTGCCCTACAGTCTGTGCTCTGTGGTCTCTGGTCTAAGCTCTACAGTTTGTGGTCTATTGTCTCTGGCCAGATCTCTATGGGCTGTGCTCTATCATCTGTGGTCTACGGTGTCTAGCCTAAGCTCTATAGCAGGGTTCCCCAATTAGTTTTCCACAAGGGCCAAATTATGTCAAGCATGCCAAGCCAAGGGCCCAAACGTCCAGGGTTTTTTTTCATTGCGCCAGTAAGTTGTTTTATGGGCAGATGTTGTTGTTGCTGCTATTACCATTATTATTATTATTTTTTTTAAATTTTATTTTTATTTGGATAAGGAATTCACAAATATCATGTACTTTTTTCACACATATAACCTTTTCCATTTTTTTATATGTAGTAGTAGTAGTAGTAATAATTTAGGCCTGGGATTCTCAAAGCCTGTGTTGTGGGTCACACGAGAAAAAAATATGCACTCTTGAAACAAAATAAGTCCAAAACCAACCATTTAATTATGACTGTAGCTATCACAACTGTCAGCTATCACATTGAGAACTCATCTGGGACTTAAATACACACACACACACAAACACACACTGTAAACATGGTAGTCTTCACCACTTCTCTTCTGCACAAAGTTTTAGTAGTACTGCCTTTTCCACTGTTTCTGTTCTCTCATTTAATCTATTTGTTCTTTTTAATTAAGCTATGTAGCATTTGAAGTATGAGGTGTAGCTATAAATGAAATTATCAGTATTATTGTTGTTGTAATATTATTATACCACAATAAGATTGACATATGGACAAAAATAAATTGATTCACTCACTAATCAGTGAGAGAAGTGACAGCGACAGGATGAGGCAATCTTTCTGATGTGGGCCTGTATTTTGTTGTGGCAATCCTGAGGCACTGGCCAAGATGGGCATTGGAGAGTCTGTTTCTGTCCTGGTTCTTGATAGAGTTCATTGAAGAAAACGATGACTCACATATGTATGTGGAGGGGAACAGTGTGAGTAGGAGCATTGCAATAGCTCTCCTGTTTTTGAATTGAGCTCGGGGAACCATGTTGATCCAAATGTCACTCACCCCAATGTCCTTGTGTTGTGCTTTAAGCAAATCAAATGTTCCCATTTCCAAGACCTCCATCTGAAGAGTTGCCTCATCTATGGAAGGCACCAGCCTTTTGGCCTCTGTAGTCCACTGGCCGTCAGCCGAAATGGAGAACGGCTGTCTCAGGAAGAGGAGGATGTCACCTGAGAGTTTAGGGGAGCTTTCAAATTCATTCCCTGAAGTTCCAGGCTCGTCACAAAATCCTTCATCACTGGATCCTCTCGTATTTCGTTCTTCTCTCAATGCTCCCGCAGACGTGGAAAGTGCAACTTTCTCCTGTGAATGACTCTCCAAAATGTTCAGCTTTGACCGGAAAGCTTCAATCGCCTCGTACATTTCCGCAACAGTGTGGTTGTTGCCTTGTAATTGTAGATTAAGTTGACTTAGATGAGACATGATGTCACACAAAAAAAAACATGTGCCATCACTTTGTTGTCGCTTAAAAACCTCTTAAATCCTTGGGCTTTTTGGCTCTGCAGGGTGGATAAAAATGACACAAGCTCATTGCGCAGGTCGCACACCCTCTCCAACACAGGGCCTTTGCTCAGCCAGCGAACATCATTATGCAGCAAAAGATCTTTGTGTTCTGCTGACATTTCCTCCAGCAATGCTCTGAAAAGGTGATGTTGCAGTCTAGAACTCTCACGAACGAAATTTACCGGTCTCGCCACAGTATCCATCGCCTCTTTCATTTCCCCACACAGTTTAGCGCAGAACAATAGCTTTAATAGCTCCACAACCGTTTTCTTGGTTTTCTCATCATGACTTAAAACTTCGCCAACCATATCAATTGCACACATTTTAATCAACTCGGCATCAGCGAATGGCTTCTTAGCTTTGTCAAGATTCCATGACACATGCAATGATGCAGCTGTTGCACTCTCTTGCGTAGATGTTGACTTACATATAGTAGAAACGGAGTGCTTGTATGATGTTATCATATTTGCAATTTTTTGTTTGCGTTTTTCTGATTTTGCAGGGTAGTTGGCGTTAAAACTGGCAGCGTGCAGAGTGTTGAAGTGCCACTTTAGATTTTCTGATTTGTGGACAGCTACGGACTGCATGCATATTAAGCATGTCGGTTTAGCGTTGGCATGGTCCGGTAAAATAAAGGAAAACTGATTAGTCCAGTCAGATTTGAACTGGTCGACTTTGCGCTTTTTCGCGCAGGCCATGTTGTTCTTGGTTTAGGGTCCGTGACTTACTGCTGGTAACAATTCGCTTAGATGACAGATTCGCTTCTTAGGTGACAGGCGGGTAGGTGGTGCGTGCCACTGTCTAGTCGAGGACCGTAGAGAGCACGCAGTAGGTCAAGTGTACGGTGTGGGATGAGCTTAAATTAAATTAGAGCCGCGCGCCCTTTATTTACATCTTATGACCGTTCACTTAAGTGCCAATGGGTCAGCCCGGTCCAGATATTTGGTTCTCGCGGTCCGGACCTGGCCCGCGGTCCGACTATTGGGGTTGTCTGCTCTATGGTCTGCGTTCTATACTCTATGGCCTATGGCCTATGTTCTATGCTCTATGGTCTATGCTCTCTGCTTTATTTTCTGTGGTGCGTGCTGTATGCTCTATGGTCTATGCTTTACGTTCTATGCTCTATGCTATATGCTCTCAACTCCATGTTCTGTGTACTCTGTGCTATGTTCTAAGGTCTATACTCTATGGTCTATGCCCTAGGCTCTATGTGTTCTAAGATCAAAGGTCTATACTCTGCGGTCTGTGCCCTAGGCACTATTCTGTATGCTTGAGGCTCTTTGCTCTATAGTCTATTGTCAATGTTGTATGCTCTATGGTCTATGGTCCTTGTTCTGTGTTCTATTTTCTATGGTCTATGCTCTAGACTCTGTGTTCTATGCTCTATGGTCTTCAGTCTATAGTCATGCTCTACACTCTGTAGTCTATGCACCGTGCGCTATAGTCTATGTTCTATGCTCCATGCTCTATGACCTATGCACTATGGTCTGTGTTCTATGGACTCTATGTTTTGCGGCCTATGCTCTATGCGCTAATATCTACTATTTAGTGTCTACGTTCTAGGTTCTATGGTCTATGCTCTGGGCTCTATGTTTTGCAGTCTATGCTCTCTGCTCTATGGTCTATGTGCCTTAGCTTCTATGGTCTATCTATGCTGTATGGTTGAATGTCAATACAGTATGCTCTATGATCTATTGACAATGCTGTATGATCTATGGACTATGTTTCATTGTCTATGCTCTCTGCTCTACTTTCTGTGGAATGTTCTCTATGCGCTGTGCTCTATAGTCTGTTGTCAATGCCGTATGCTCTATGATCTATTGGCGATGTTGTGCATTTTATGGTCTATGGTGAATAGTGTTTGGTCTATGCTCTATGGTCCATTTATTTTCTATGGCCTATGCCCTCTGCTCTATGTTCTGTGGTCTGTGCTCAATGCACTCTGGTCTATGCTCTATAGTGTTTGGTCTACGGTCTATGCACTATGTTCTATGCTCTATGGACTATCTACAATGCTACGTGCTCTATGTTTTATGCACCATTGTCTACACAGAGTCTATGCTCTGTGCTCTAGGCTCTATGCTCCATGCTGTATGATCTATCCTCTATACTCTATGGTCTATGCTCGCTGCTCCATGTTCTATATTCTATGGTTTATGGTCGCTGCTCTAGGCTCTACGATCAGCTCTCGGTCTATGCTCTATGGTCTCTGCTATTTGGTCGATGCTCTCTGGTCTATCCTCACTGCTCTGTGTTCTGTGGTCTATGCTCCTGTCACAATGGCGAGGGGCAAAGGGAGCAAGGGTGGACCCAACTGCAAGACACATCTTGTGAGGTAAATTAAATTTAGTTTATTGTTTGATATCAGGAGAGCTAGGCAGGAGCAGGAGTAGCGAACTGGACAAGGACTGAGGACTAGGACTAGGCTGGGACCAAGGGTCCAGGCTAGGACTCGGAATCGGCTCCCAGAACTAGAGGAGACATGAAGAGGCTAGGGTATGGACTCCGAGCCCGAGACTGGGCAAGGACCCAGTACCCAAGACCCAGTCTTGCCTCGGGCTTGGACCCCAGAACCAGGCATGGATATGACATGGGCTAGGGAGAGGAGGAACATGGGAACACAGAGCCTCGGTCTCGGGAGAGCAGGTACACGCAACCATGGACACATACACAGAACAGACAGCCGGGACCCCTCCTTGGGTACAGGACATAGGGCCGGTACTCACACACAGAACAGAGAGCCGGGACCCCTCCTTGGGTACAGGACATAGGGCCGGGACTCCCACACAGAACAGAGAGCTGGGACCCCTCCTTGGGTACAGGACATAGGGCCCGGACTCATGACCCTCTGCGGGGCAACGGCAGACGGCCTGACTTACCCCACGGAGGCGAGGACAAGACATGACAAGACATGACCTCTACGGGGCAACAGCAAGACAGCCTGACTTACCTCACAGAGGCGAGGACAGGACAAGACATGACTCCCCACAAGGCAACGGCAAGATGCCCTGACTTACCCCACGGAGGCAAGGACAGGACGAGACATGACTCCCCATGGGGCAACGGCAAGACGGCCAGACTTACCCCACGGAGGCGAGGACAAGACAAGACAAGACCAACATGAATGAACACCAGACAGTACCTATCTAGCTCGGTGATGGAACTAGACCAAAATGCAGGCGGGGGCTGCAGACGAGAGCTAGAGGCGAGAGGGGCAGAGAAGGGATTCAGTCAAGGGGGTAGGACAGGAATCACAGACCGCCAGGGCCAGGACATAGATGCGGTACTTGGACGCCGCCGGAGCCAGGACGTGGACGTGGTACTTGGATGCCGCCGGAGCCAGGACGTGGACGTGGTACTTGGATGCCGCCGGAGCCAGGACGTGGACGTGGTACTTGGATGCTGCCAGAGCCAGGACGTGGACGTGGTACTTGGATGCCGCCGGAGCCAGGACGTGGACGTGGTACTTGGATGCTGCCAGAGCCAGGACATGGTGCTTGGAACCTCCGGGTAGTGCCGTGCTCTCGACTTGGCCCGAGAACAGTAGACAGCGGCTCTTGATTCTCTCCGGCGGGTTAACTGACGGACCCACCTTGAAGAGGAAACTTTGGATGCTCGCTTCGGTGAGGTAACTGGACTGGATTGCTCCGGTGAGGAAGGGCGAATTACTGGCACTCGCTTCAGGCGGAGACAAGGCTTGCTCCGACCAGATGACATTGACACGCCATGACTGTGCAAACCTTGCAGACGCTCCCGCATCGAACGGCTGAAAGCTGGAGATTATAAACTACCGGTTCAGCCGAGTGTTAATTGCCTCTAATCACCAAAGTCGAGGAACACGGGAAAACAGGGAATCAACGGTTGGGATCGTAACATAAACAAGCTAAATTTAAAGGGACCCCGATCCGGACCATGACAGCTCCATGCTCGAACATCTATTGTTTTGTGTCTATGCTCTATGGTCTATTGTCTCAATTCTATGATCAATGCTTTCTGATCTATTGTCTATGCTATAGGCTCTAGACTCTCTGCTCTAGGCTCTATGGTCTATCCTCTGTGCTCTGTGTTCTGTGGTCTATGCTCTATGGTCTATGCACTATGCTCCGTGCTGCATATTCATGTTTTATCTTCTATGGTCTGTGGTCTATGCTCTAGACTCTAATGTCTATGTTCTATGCTCTTATGCTCTAGTTTCTGTTGTCTATGCTCTAGGCTGTATGTGCTCTTTGCTCTATGGTCTAGGTTTTGAGCTTTAAGGTCTATACTCTATGGTCTATGTCCCAGGCGCTATACTGTATGCTTGAGGCTCTGTGCTCTACAGTCTATTGGCAGTGTTGTATGCTCTATGGTCAATGTTCTTTGTTCTGTGTTCTGTTTTCTATGGTCTATGCTCTATCCTCAATGGTCTTTGGTCTATGGTCATTCTCTATGCTCTGTGGTCTATGCTCTATGCTCTAGTCTCTATTGTCTATGCTCTATGGTCTCTGTTGTATGTTCTGTGTTCTATTTTCTATATTATATGCTCTGGACTCTATGCTCCATGGTCTTTGGTCTATGGTCATGCTCTATGCTCTGTGGTCTATGCACCATGCTCTATGGTCTAGAGTCAATATCTATGCTCTAGGCTCTATGTTCTAAGAAACACAGGAACATAGAAAACCCACAACACAGGCCCTTTGGCCCACAATGCTGTGCCGAACATGTACTTACTTTAGAAATTACCTGGGTTTACCCATAGCCCTCTATGATCTACGGTCTATTGACAAGGCTGTATGATATATGGTCTATGTTCTATGCTCTATATACTCTGCACTAGGCTCTATGCTCGATTGGCTATGCTATATGGTCTATGCTCTATGCTCTAAGCTGTATTGTCAATGCTATGTAGTCTATGCTCTATCGTCTACGGTCTATGCTCTTTGGTCTCTCCTAGCTGCTCTGTGTTCTGTAGTAACATAGAAACATAGAAAATAGGTGCAAGAGTAGGCCATTCGGCCCTTCGAGCCTGCACCACCATTCAGTGTGATCATGGCTGATCATCCAACTCAGAACCCTGTACCAGCCTTCCCCCCATACCCCCTGATCCCTTTAGCCACAAGGGCCATATCTAACTCCCTCTTAAATATAGCCAATGAACTGGCCTGAACTGTTTCCTGTGGCACAGAATTCCACAGATTCACCACTCTCTGTGTGAAGAAGTTTTTCCTAATCTCGGTCCTAAAAGGCTTCCCCTTTATCCTCAAACTGTGACCCCTCGTTCTGGACTTCCCCAACATCGGGAATAATCTTCCTGCATCTAGCCTGTCCAATCCCTTTAGGATTTTATATGTTTCAATAAGATCCCCCTTCAATCTTCTAAATTCCAACGAGTATAAGCCTAGTCGATCCAGTGTTCCATCATATGAAAGTCCTGCCATCCCAGGAATCAACCTGGTGAACCTTCTTTGTACTCCCTCTATGGCAAGGATGTCTTTCCTCAGATTAGGGGACCAAAACTGCACACAATACTCCAGGTGTGGTCTCACCAAGGCCTTGTACAACTGCAGTAGTACCTCCCTGCTCCTGTACTCGAATCCTCTTGCTATGAATGCCAGCATACCATTCGCCTTTTTCATCGCCTGCTGTACCTGCATGCCCACTTTCAATGACTGGTGTATAATGACACCCAGGTCTCGTTGCACCTCCCCTTTTCCTAATCGGCCACCATTCAGATAATCTGTTTTCCTGCTTTTGCCACCAAAGTGGATAACCTCACATTTATCCACATTAAACTGCATCTGCCATGAATTTGCCCACTCACCTAACCTATCCAAGTCACCCTGCATCCTCTTAGCATCCTCCTCACAGCTAACACTGCCACCCAGCTTCCTGTCATCCGCAAACTTGGAGATGCTGCATTTAATTCCCTCATCTAAGTCATTAATATATATTGTAAACAACTGGGGTCCGCACTGAGCCTTGCGGTACCCCACTGCCTGCCAGTCTATACTCTATGCCCTAATTATTGTTTTGCATCTACGCTCTATGGTCTATGCGTTCAGTCTAAGCTCTATGGTCTATGCTATATTCTCTATGGTCTATCCTCGATGCTCCATGCTCTAACATCTATTGTTTATTGTTTACGCTCTATGTTCTATGCTGCTACTGCTACTGCAACTACTGCACTACCGCTACTACCTCCATCTCTCTTAAACCCATCTCCTAAACCCCCTCTCTTCCCACACCTGCTGTCTCTCCCCAACTCTCCCCTACTCTCTCTCTTTTTCTGTCCCTCGCTCTCCACCCCCTCCCTTTCCTTCCTCTCTACCCCTCTCTCCCCTTTCTCTGTCTCACTCCCTCCATCTCCCCTCACCCCCCTCTCCCACACTCTCCGACTCACTCCCTCTCTCCCCCTCTCACTCCATCTCCCTCTCCCTCTCTATTACTCTCTCCCTGTTAAGCTATGCACCTGCCACACTCCTCTCCCCCACTCTCTACCCCTCCGTCCCACTGTCTCCCTTTTACCCCCTTTCCCCCTCTATAAGAGCATAAGACAGAAGAGGCCATTTTGTCCATCGAGTCTGCCTTGCCATATAATCATGGCTGATCCTTTTCTTCTATCTCCTCCACAACCCCAGTTCCCAGCCTCCCCCGTAACCTTTAATGCCATACGCAATCAACAACCTATCAATCTCTGCCTTAAGTACACCCAATGACCTGGCCTCCACAGCTAAATGTGGTAACAAATTCTATAAATTCACCACCTTTTAGCTACAGCAATTGCTCTGCGTCTCTGTTTTGAAAGGGTGCACCTCTACCCTGAGGCTGTACCCTCTTGTCCTAGGCTCTCCCACCATGGGAACCCTCCTTTCCACATCTACTCTGTCAATATTTGAAAGGTTTCAATAAGATTCCCCCCTCATCCTTCTGAATTCCAGCAAGTACAGACCCAGAGCCTTCAAACTTTCCTAGTATGATAACCCTTTCATTCCTGGAATCGTCCTTGTGACCCTCCTCTAATGCCAGCACATATTTTCTAAGAAGAGGAGCCCAAAACTGTTCACAATATACAAGGTGAGGCCTCACCAGTGTCTTAAAAAGCCTCAGCATCACATCCTTGCCCCTATATTCAAGACTTCTTGAAATGAATGCTAACATGGCATTGGCCTTCCCTAACACCGCCACGACCTGCAAGTTTACCTTTAGGATGTTCTGCATAAGGACTCCCAAGTCCCTTTGCATCTTAGATTTTTGGATTTTCTCCCTGTTTAGAAAATTTCCCAGTTCTCTCCCCCTCTCTCCACCCCTTACTCCACCACTACCACTTCTCTCCACCCACTCTTCCCCCCTCTCCTTCTCAATCATTCTTCCCACCATTCCCCTTCTCCCTGCTCACCCAGATTCCAACCTCCTTTCTCCTGCTGACTCTCTCTCTCTCTCATCTCTACCACCTCCCCCCCTCTCTCCACCCCCCTGCCTTTCACTCCCCTCTCTACCCCCCTCCCTTTCCCTCTCCACCACTCCCTCAGTCCTCTCTCAAACTCTATTGCCACCTTCTTCCCCCCTCTCACATCCCTCTACCCCCACTCTCTCCCCTCAACCTCACACTTACCCCCTCTTCCCTCCATTTAACTCCCTCTCTCCACCATTTCTTCCCCTCTCACCCATTCACTCCCCTTTCTCCCCTACTCTGTCACCCCTCCCTATCTCCCCCCTCCCCGTCTCCCCTTCCCTCCCTCCTCCCCATTTCTCCCCAACTCTTTCCCTCTGTCCCCCTCTTTCCCTGTCTCCCCTATTCTCTAACCCCCCTCCCCATCCCCCTCTCAACCCTTCTCTCCCTCTCTGCCTCCCAGTTCTGTCCCCCTCCCCCATCTACCACCTCCACCCACTCTCCCTCTCAACTCCCTCTCCCCTCCACTCCCTCTTTTCCCTGCCACTCCTTCTCTTGCCCCTCATCCCCTCTCTACAGCTCTCTCCCACTGTCCCCTCCCCCCCACCACCTATCTCCAACCATTTATTCGCCCCTAACACCCCTCTCCCACCGCCACTACCCCCGCCACCTCATCCCCATACACTACAAACCTCTCTCCCACTGTCCCCCTCTCTACCACCTCTCCCCCTCTCAACAACCTCTATCCACCCACTCTCCCTTTCACCTCCCTCTCCCCCACCACTCCATCTCTCCCCGTCACCCTCTCTCCCACTGACCCCCTGGCACCTCTCTACCACCTCTCCCGCCACACTCTCCCCATCTCTGCAACTCCTATCTATCCCGACTGTCTCCTTCCCTCTTCCTCTCCCTAACTATTGTTCCCTTCTCTCCCACCCTCTCGCTAACCCCACTCTCTCCCCTTTCACTCCTCTCTCTACCCCCACTCTCTCTCCATTTCTCCCGCTTCATCCTCACTCCCTCCCATTTCACCTCTCACTCATCCTCACTCTTCCCCTCTCTCCCCCTCTACACACTGCCTTCCCCTACTCCCACCCACTTAGAAAAAACACAGAAAACATACAGCACAATGCAGGCCCTTTGGCCCACGAAGCTGTGCCGAACATGTCCCTACCTTAGAATTACCTGGGCTTCTATTTGTCTAAGCTCCATGTAGCCATCCAGGAATCTCTTAAAAGACCCTATCGTTTCCACCTCCATCACTGCCGCCGGCAGCCCATTCCACGTACTCACCACTCTCTGCGTAAAAATCTTACCTCTGACAGCTCCTCTGTACCTACTTCCAAGCACCTTAAAACTATGCCCTCTCATGTGAGCCGTTTCAGCCCTGAGGAAAACCTCTTGACTATCCACACGATCAATACTTCTCATTATCTTGTTTTCTTTCAAGTTACCTCTCATCCACCTTCACTGCAAGGAGAAAAGGCTGAGCCCATTTAACCTCCAGGAAGGAGTTTAAGAATGAGATTAGGAGAACTCCCTAATCCAGGCAACATGTTGTAAGTCTCCTCTGCACCCTTTCTATGGTTTCCATGTCCTTCCTATAGTGAGGTGACCAGAATTGAGCACAGAACTCCAAGTGGAGTCTGACCAGGGTCCTATATAGCTGCAACACTACCTCTCGGCTTTTAAACTCAATCCCACAATTGATGAAGGCCAATGCAATGTATGCCTTCTTAACCACAGAGTCAATCTGCGTAGCAACTTTGAGTGTCCTATGCACTCGGACCCCAAGATCCCTCTGATCCTCCACACTGCCAAGAGTATTACCATTAATGCTATATTCTGCCATCATATTTGACCTACCAAAATGAACCTCCTCACACTTATCTGGGTTGAACTCCATCTGCTACTTCTCAGCCCAGTTTTGCATCCTTTCACTGTCCCGCTGTAACCTCTGACAGCCCTCCACACTATCCACAACACCCCCAATCTTTGTGTCACCAGCAAATTTACTAACCCATCCCTCCACTTCCTCATCCAGGTCATTTATAAAAATCACAGAAGAGGGATCCCAGAACAGATCCCTGAGGCACACCACTGGTCACCGGCCTCCATGCAGAAAATGACCTGTCTACAACCACTCTTTGCCTTCTCTGAACAAGTCAGTTCTGGATCCACAAAGCAATGTCCCCTTGGATCCCATGCCTCCTTACTTTCTCAAGAAGCCCTGCATGAGGTACCTTATCAAATGCCTCGCTAAAATCCATATCCACTACATCTAAGGCTCTTCCTTCATCAACATGTTTAGTCACATCCTCAAAAAATTCAATCAGGCTCTAAGGCACCACCTGCCTTTGACAAAGCCATGTTGACTAGTCCTAATCATATTATGCCTCCCCAAATGTTCATAAATCCTGCCTCTCAGGATCTTCTCCATCAACTTACCAACCACTGCAGTAAGACTCACTGGCCTATAATTTCCTGGGCTATCCCTACTCCCTTTCTTGAATAAGGGAACAATATCCGCAAACCTTCCAATCCTCTGGAATCTCTCCCGTCCTCACTGATGATGCAAAGATCATTGCCAGAGGCTCAGCAATCTCCTCCCTTGCTTCCCACGGTAGCCTGGGGTACTTCTCATCCGGTCCCGGTGACTTATCCAACTTGATGCTTTCCAAAAGCTCCAGCACATCCTCTTTCTACATTCCCAAGCCTTTCAGTCCACTGCAAGTCATCCCTACAATCGCCAAGATCCTTTTCCGTAGTGAATACTGAAGCAAAGTATTCATTCAGTACCTCTGCTATTTCCTCTGTTCCGTACATACTTTTCCATTGTCACACTTGATTGGTCCTATTCTCTCATGTCTTATCCTCTTGCTCTTCAAATATTTGTAGAACGCCTTGGGGTTTCCTTAATCCTGTCTGCCAAGGCCTTCTCATGGCCCCTTCTAGCTCTCCTAATTTCCTTCTTAAACTCCTTCCTGTTAGCCTTATAATCTTCTAGATCTCTAACATTACCTGCCTCTCTGAACCTTTTGTATGCTTTTCTTTTCTTCTTGACTAGATTTATTACAGCTTTTGTACACCACGGTTCCTGTACCCTACCATAACTTCCCTGTCTCGTTGGAACGTACTTATGCAGAACTCCACACAAATATCCCCTGAACATTTGCCACATTTCTTCTGTACGTTTCCCTGAGAACATCTGTTTCCAATTTATGCTTCCAAGTTCCTGCCTAATAGCCTCATAGCTCCCCTTACTCCAATTAAGTGTTTCCCTATCTTGTCTGTTCCTATCCCTCTCCAATGAGGAGATAGAATTGTGATCACTATCTCTGAAATGCTCTCCCACTGAGAGACCTGACACCTGACCAGGTTCATTTCAGAATACCAGATCGTACAGCCTCTCCTCTTGTAGGCTATCCCTGATCAACAGTGCCACGCCCCCACCTCTTTTGCCTCCCACCCTGTCCTTTCTGAAACATCTAAAGCCTGGCACTTGAATTAGCCATCCCTGCCCCTGCACCATCCAAGTCTTTGTACTGGCCACAACATCATAGCTCCAAGTGCTGATCCACACTCTAAGCTCATCCACTGTATCCACTTGTCCCCCTTTCTCCCACTCCCTCTCTCTCCCCTACAACATCTCCCCCTTCTTTTCCCCAACTCTCCGCTCACTTTTTCCTGTCCTTGCCTCTCTCCTCTTCTATCTCCTAGTTCTCTCCCGCTCTCTTTCCACCCTCTGCCCCCTGTCCCCCACACCTCACCCCCTCTCTGCCACTCCTCTCTCTACCCCCACTGTCCCCTTCCCTCTCCCTATTATTCTCTTCTCTCCCACTCTCTCTACCTCCTCTCTCCACCCTCACTCCCCTTCTATCTCCACTTCTCTCTCTTCCCCTCTCACATCTCACTCCCCCACTCACTCCTGACCTCTCTTCCCCTCTCCCCCACCCCTGCTTCACCATTTCTCCGCCCTTTGTCTCCACCACTCTCCCCCCTTCACACCCCTCTATCCGTCTCTCCGCCCACTCTCTGCACCACTCTTTCTCCACCCTCACTCTCCCTACACTGTCCCCCATCTCTCTCCTCCTACCCTCTCCCCTCTTTTTCCACACTCTCCCCCCTCTGTCCACCCCTCTCTCCCCACTTTCTCTACCCTCTCTCCCTCCTCCCTCCCACCTCACTTCCGCTGCTTTCTCCCCTTTTCCCTCCCTCCCCATTTCCCCTCTCACTCCCACTCTTCCCCTCTGACCCCTCTCTCTTCCATTTTAGCTTTCTCCCCCATTCATTACACCCTGTCTCTCTTTCTCCCCTCTCTCCCCGTCTCTCCAGCCTCACCCTCCCTACCTCTATCTCCCTTTCTACCCTTCTCTCCTGCCCTCTCTCCAGCTCTCTCCCACACACCCCTCCCTCTCTCTCTTTCACCACTCTCCCTTTCTCTCTATCCTACCTCTCTCCCCCACCTTGTCTCTCCACCCTCACTCTCCCTCTTCTCTCTTTCCCCCTTCTTCCTGCCCCTCTCTCTCCCACTCACTCTCCCCACCTAACCAACCCTCTCCCCATCATTTCCACCCTCTCACTCCCCCCTCTTTCCTCTCTCCCCCCTCCCTCCCACTTGCCCCCCTCACCTCAGTTGCCCCTTCTCCCCTCCCACCCTCTATCTCCCCCTCACCCCATCTCTCCCCACCTCTCTTCCTCTCTTCCCCTTTCTCCCCCCACCCTCTCTGCGCCTCCTTCTCTCTCCCACTCCCTCTTCCCCTCTCTCACTCACTCTCCCTGTCACCCACACTCTCCCCCCACTCCTGCCTCTCTCCCCACATTCATCACCACTTTTCCCACCCTCTCCCCATCTCACTCCTCTCTCCCCTATCCCCTCACTCTCCCTCTCTCTCCTATTTATCTCCCCTCTCACACCCCTCTAGAATCCTCTCTCCCTCTCTCCACCCTCGCTCTGCCCCCTCTCCTCCTCACTCTCCCCTCATTTCCCCCTCTATCCCTCCACACTCTCTCTCTCCATTCACTCCCCCCTCTCCCATCTCACATCCCTCTCTCCCCATCTAGAACCCTCTCCCCCTCTCTCTCCACCCCTCTCCCCCACATCCACCCCTCTCTCCTTACACATCACTGTCCCCCAAGTCTACCTTCTCTCTCTCTCTCCCCCCTCTCATTTCTCCCGTCTATCTCACTCTACCCTCTCTCTCTCTCACTCTCCCCCTCTATCTCCACCTTCTCTCCCCTCCCTCCCTCTGTCCCCACCCTCTCCCCCTCTCACCTTCCTCTCTTCTTTCCTCTCCCCAGGCTCATTCCCCTTGCCTCCTCATTCCCCCTTCCTCTCCGCCCCTTCCCCCTCTTCCCCCTCTCTCAACAGCTCCTTCTCTCTCTTCAGTCTCTTTCCCACACTCTCCCCCTTTCCCTCCCCTCTCTTTACCCTTTTTTCACTTTCTCTCCCCCCTCACTCTTCTCCCCTCTCTCAGTCACTCCTCCTCTTATCATCCCCACTTGCCCCCCTCTCTCACCTTATTTCCCCCTCGCTGCACCTCTCACCCACTCACACTCATCCTCTTTCCCCAATCTCTCTACCCCTCTCTCTTCCCTCTCATCCAATCTCTTTGCCCCTCTTCTTCTCCCACCCTCTCTGTTTTCCCCTCTTCCTACCCCATTTCTCCTCCTTTTCTCTGCCTCACCCTCTTCTCCTTCTTTCCACCCTCTCTACCCTTCTCTCCCCACTTATCTACCCCTTCCACCATCCCCCATCCCTACCCTCCTCTCTACCTCTCCCCTCCTACTTCCCCACACCCCTATCCCTTCCCACTCCCCACCCCTATCCCACTCCACACACCACTCACCCCTCCCACCCTAATATTCTTCCTTTCTTCGACGGCCAATACCGTACGCCGTATGCTAATGACCGCCAGTCGCTTGCTGCGCGTGCGCACTCTGTGCTAGGTTATTGTGTGTTGGAGCCTGAGGCCGGTTCGTGGCGGGAGTGGAACATTTTATTTTTTTCGGCCGTTCCTGTGAAGTTGTGGTCCGGTTATTTCCTACCTGAGACTTCGTGCGGCTGAGCCACGCAGACCTTTGCCTTGCCCTTTCGGGATCGCGTTACTGAGCCGCTTGGCGCCTTGCTCTGTCCCAGGGCCCGAGGCGGCGCCGCGATGCTGAAGAAACGTAAGGGGCGAATCGTGATCGACTCGGACAGCGATGATAGCGGGAGTGAGGAGAACCTGGACCAGGTAAGCGGAGTCGAAGAGGAGTGGTGAGAAGCCGGGGTTCCGAGATAGTGTGTTAGGTAAGGCTTAGGCCCCGGCCTTAGGAGCCTACGCTCTTGCCCATTCGCCATGTTACAGCGACCAGTGTTATCCGTCGTCCTACGCGGTTGTGGGTCAGCTTCCTGTCGCCGTTGCCACTTGCTCCGACTCTTCAGTTCTCAGAAAATCCACTGTAGTCGCTTTTGGTGCTGTCTCCTTGCCCTAAGGCTACGTTCGGCTTTGGGATCAGCACTCCCCCCTCCGCCGTACCCCGGCTATCCGTTCTTTATTTTACTATGCTATTTGGTCTTCTCCAGTATCTGTTTGAAAGCTCCGAAAAATTCTAAGCTTTATTCCTTTCCAAGTGGACTGTTAAGCCTCTAGTCATTTGATTTACCCCTTCTACTGATAAATTGTCTTTCTTTGAGAGACTAATATGTCAATGTGAAGAATCCTACACCTGAACCATTAACTTTCTGTTTTCACTTTTACTGCCCATTATTTTCAGCATTTTGTGTTTTATAAACCTCATTTGGCCAATATTCTGTGTTTAATCATTTGACCACAGGTAGTGTGCCCCCCCCCCCGCCCACTGGGACTTGCATAAAACAAATTGCCTCACACATTTCTTTAAGCTTTCCTCCTCTCTCCTTAATTGTCCTCAAATTATTTCTATCCTGCCTCTCCACCTCTCTCCTCTTCATGTGCAACAAGCCTCTGACAATTCAGAGAAAACAATCCAAGTTTATCAAGCCTCTCCTTATATCTCCATTATTCCTGGTAAACCTTTTCTACACTTTTTCCAAATCCTCCACATCCTTCCTGTAATAGAGTGACCTGAATTGCACACAGTGCAGCCTAACCAGGGTATTATACTGAGGGAATGTGATTTCTATTCTCTTATACTCAATACCCTGACCAATGAAGTATTCCATATATTGTCTATGTGTGGCCACTTTCAGTGAGTATGGACTTGGATCTTCTGCACGCACTGGTTAGGGTCCTGCCATTAACTGTACTTCCCCCTTGTGTTAGATCTCCTAATGCAACACTTCGCACTTGCCCAGGTTCTAGTCTATGTACAGTACTCTATTGTATTGACAGTTCTCTGCACTGTCCACAACTTCAACCTTTTAGTCATCTGCACCCATCTACACTCCCATCCAAGTTATTTATACATTATTGCAAACAACAGCAATCCCAGGACTAGTGTCTGTCAGGAGAAATGTAAGTAGGCAGTTAGAGCAGAGCACTTCTGTGGCCATTCCCCTCAAAAACAAGTATACCACTTTGGATACTTTTGTGGGGAATGACCTCCCGGGAGAATGCTATGCCTACCAGGTTACAGTAACTGAGCATGGGTCCATGGTTCAGAAGGGAAAGAGCGAGAAGGGAGCAGTAGTGATAGGGGAACAGACAGGAGATTCTGTGGACGTGAATGGGACACCCGCATGATATGTTGCCTCCCGGGTGCCAGGGTCAGGGATGTCTCAAATCGCATCCGCAACATTTTGGAGAGGGAGGTAGAGCAGTCAGATGTCTTGGTACATATTGGTACTAATGACATAGGAAGGAAAAGAAATGAGGTCCTGAAAAGAGAATTTAGAGAGCTAGGTAGAAAGCTTAGAAACAGGATGGCTCTGGGTCTGTACTTGCTGGAATTCAGAAGGATGAGGGGAGATCTCATTGAAACCTTTCGAATGTTGAAAGGTCTAGACAGAGCATATGTGGAAAGGATGTTTCCCATGTTGGAGCTGTTTGGGAGAGTTTAAACTAACTTGGCAAGGGGGTGGGAACCGGAGTGAAGGGACTGGGGAAAGGCTGGATGGTAAAAAAGTAAAGATAGCGTGCAGTCAGACTGTCAGGAAGGGCAGGCAGGTGATGGGACTTAGTTGCAGCCAACAAGCTGAGTATCAAATTAGGGATGCAGAATCAGAAAGGATAGCAAATGCTACTCAAGGTGTTGTATCTAAATGCACGTAGTATAAGAAATACAGTGGATATTCTTGTTGCAATA
Source organism: Mobula birostris (assembly GCF_030028105.1). Lineage (NCBI taxonomy): Eukaryota > Metazoa > Chordata > Chondrichthyes > Myliobatiformes > Myliobatidae > Mobula > Mobula birostris. The sequence continues at coordinate 148,493,970 of NC_092370.1, forward strand.
TTGCAGATTGCCAGGTACGATGTTGTGGCCATCTCTGAATTGTGGCTGAAGGATGGTTGTAATTGGGAGCTGAATGTCCTGGGAATTAATTGGGAAATTAATGTGGTATGAGAGAAGAGTTGGTCAAAGTAAATTGGAAAGAGCTCCTGGCAGGTATGACAGCAGAGTAGCAATGATGTGCGTTTCTGGGAAAATTGAGGAAGGTGCAGGACATGTATTCCAAAAATGAAGAAATAGTCAAATGGTAAAATAGTACAATTGTGGCTGACAAGGGAAGTTAAAGCAAAAGAAAGGACATATAACAAAGCAAAAATTAGTGGGAAGATAGAGGATTGATAGGTTTTTAAAAACCTACAGAGAGCAACTAAAAAAATCATTAGAAGGAAAATATGAAATATGAAGGCAAGCTAGCAAATAATATCAAAGTGGATAGTTAAAGTTTTTAAGTAGGTTGAAAATAAAAAAGAAATGAGAGTGGATATAGGACCGCTAGAAAATGAGACAGGAGAAATAATAACAGGGGACAAAGAGATGGCTGATGAACTAAATGAATATTTTGCGTCAGTCTCCACTGTGGAAGATACGAGCAGTGTGTGAAGGAAGAGAAATGGGTGCAGTTACTATTACAAGGGAGAAGGTGCTCAAAAAGTTAAAAGTGCATAAGTCAACCTGGACCAGAGGAACTGCACCCTAGGGTTCTGAAAGAGGAAGCATTAGAGATTGTGGCGACATTAGAAATGATCTTTCAAAAATCATTGGACTCTGGCATGGTGCCAGAGGACTGGAAAATTGCAAATGTTACTCCACTCTTTAAGAAAGGGGAAAGGCAGCAGCAAGGAAATTATAGACCAGTTAGCCTGACATGCCACACATGAGCTGCTTACCAAGTTAAGAGCCCATGGTATTACAGAAAGTTACTAACGTGGTTAGAGCATTGGCTGATTGGCAGGAGGCAGTGAGTGGGAATAAAAGGGTCCTTTTCTGGTTTGCTGCCAGTGACTAGTGGTGTTCCGCAGGAGTCAGTGTTGGGACCATTTTTTTCATGCTGTATATAAATGATTTAGATGATGGAACAGATGGTTTTGTTGCCAAGTTTGCAGATGATACAAAGATTGGTGGATGGGCAGGTAGTGTTGAGGAAACAGGTAGGATGCAGGAGGACTTAGACAGATTAGGAGAATGGGCAAGAAAATGGCAAATGAAATACAGTGTTGGAAAATGCATGGTCATGCACTTTTGTAGTAGAAACAAATGTGTGGACTATTTTCTAAACAGGGAGAAAATCCAGGAGCCTGAGATACACTGGGACTTGGGAGTCCTTGTGCAGAACACCCTGAAGGTTAACTTGCTGGTTGAGACAGTGGTGAGGAGGGCAGATGCCATGTCGAGTCAAGTCAAGTTGCTTTTATTGTCATTTCAACCATAACTGCTGGTACAGTACACAGTAAAAACGAAACAACAATCCTCCAGGACCATGGTGCTACCTGAAACAACACAAAACTACACTAGACTACCTGAAACAATGCAAAACTACACTAGTCTACGTGAAGCAACACAAAACTACATTAGACTTTAGGCCTACACGGGATTACATAAAGTGCACAAAACAGTGCAAGACGGTACAATAATTAATAAACAAGACAATAGGCACAGTAAAGGACAAATTACAATATAATGATGTAAATGTAAACAATGTTTTAGCAGGAATTGAGAAAGAAATGAGCAAAGATTGAAAAGGGAGTGGAGTGGTGTTCAGTTGAGTGTGTGTGTAGGTTGGTGTCAGATTTGACTCTCAGATGGCAGGAGGGAGAAGAGTTTGTATGAGGGGTGCGTGGGGCCCTTCACAGTGCTGTTAGCTTTGCAGATGCAGCATGTGGTGTAAATGTCAGTAATGGTGGGAAGAGAGACCCTGATGATCCCTTCAGCTGACCTCACTGTCCACTGCAGGGTCTTGTGATCCGAGAGAGTGTGATTTCCAAACTAGGCAGTAATGCAGCCGCTCAGGATACTCTCGATACATCCTCTGTAGAATGTGGTGAGGATGGGGGGGTGGAAGATGGACTTTTTTTCAGCCTTCGCAGAAAGTAGAGACACTGCTGGGCTTTCTTGGATATGGAGCTGGTGTTGAGGGACCAGGTGAGATTCTCTGCCAGGTGAACACTAAGAAATTTGGTGCACTTAACAATCTGTATGGAGGAGCCATCGATGTTCAGTGGAGAGTGGTCGCTCCGCGCTCTCCTGAAGCATTCATTTCAAGAGATCTAGAATACAAGAGCAAAGATGTGATACCGAGACTTTATAAGACACTAGTGAGGCCTCACCTTGAGTATTGTGAACAGATTTGGGGTCTCTCATCTTAGAAAATATGTGCTGGCATTGGAGAGGGCCCATAGGAGGTTCACAAAGATGATTCCAGGAATGAAAGGGTTATCGTACGAGGAACGTTTGATGGCTTTTGGTCTGTACTCGCTGGAATTCAGAAGGATGAGGTGGTATCTCATTGAAACTTTTTGAATGTTGAAAGGCCTAGACAGAGTAGATGTGGAAAGGATGTTTCCCATGGTGGAAGAGTCTAGGACAAGAGGGCACAGGCTCAGGATAGCGGGGTGCCCTTTCAAAACAGAGATGTGGAGAAATTTCTTTAGCCAAAGGGTGGTGAATTTGTGGAATTTGTTGCCACATGCAGCTGTGGAGGCCAGGCCATTAGGTTTATTTAAGGCAGAAATTGATAGGTCTTGATTGGACATGGCATCAAATGTTAAGGGGAGAAAGCCGGGGAGTGGGGTTGAGGAGTTAGGGAAAAAAAAGGATCAGCCACGATTGAGTGGCAGAGTAGATTCAATGGGCCAAATGGCCTAATTCTGCTCCTATATCTTATGGTCTTGTATGAGAGACCAGTGCTCTTTGTACTAGAGGCCTGAGTTTTAGGGAGTTGGCCACACTGGATGTTTATTCCCTGGAGCATAGGAGAATGACAGATGATGTTTTAAAAAGTTTATAAAATTATGGATAAGGTGGACAGTCGGTCTTTTTCCCAGGGTTGGTGTGTACGAAACTAGAGCACACAAACAGACCAATACCTGGAATGAGCTACCAGAGGAAATGGAGTATTAAGTGGCATTTACTTCGGTGCTTGGAGGGTTACGGGCTGAAGGAGGAAGTTGTAGTCAGCATGGATCAGTTGGGCTGAAGGACCTGTTTTCATGCCGCATTTTTCTGTGGCCCTATCACTTTCTCTATTGGTGGAGGCCTGGTCCACTTTAAAAATAATTCTCAGAGTTCCAGTTGATACTGTCTGTGTAAGAGTTCAAATTTTATGCACCTATGAAATGCTTTGGGAAATTCTACTACTTCTGCTCGTGTCTGAAGGCTGATTGTAGTTGGGAGCTGAATGTCTAAGGTTACACGTTGTATCGGAGGGATAGGAAGGCAGGCAAAGGGGATGACATGGCTATGCTGGTAAAGAATGCCATCAGATCAGTAGAAAGATGTAACATAGGATAAGATGTTGAAATTATGTGGGTTGAGTTTAAAAACAAGGTGGTGGTTACATATAGGTCTCCCAACAGTAGCTGGGATGTGGATCACTGATTACAATGGGAAATACAAAAGACATATCAAAAAGACAGTGTTTGATAGTCATGGGAGATTTCAACATGCTGATTAACTGGGGAAAATTAGGTTGGTAATAGATTTCAGGAAAATAAGTTTGTTAAATGCCTAAATACAGATTAGCTATACAGGACTGGGTGTTATGTGATGAATGAGAGGTTGATTTAGGGAGCTTAAGGTAAAAGAACCCTAAGGAGGCAGTGATCACAATATGATTGAGTTCAACTTGAAATTTGGGGGAAAAAGTGAAGTCTGATGTAGTATTATTTCAGTGGAGTAATTACAGTGGTATGAGAGAGGAGTTGGCCAAAGTAAATTGGAAAGAGCTGCTGGCAGGGATGATAGCAGAGCAGCAATGGTGTGAGTTTCTGGGGAAAATGAGGAAGGTGCAGGATAGATGTATTCCAAAACCAAAGAAATACTGAAATGGCAAAATAGTATAACAGTGGCTGACAAGAGAAGTCAAAGCAAAAGAGAGGGCATACAACGACGCAAAAATTAGTGGGAAGACAAGATTGGGAAGCTTTTAAAAACCTAAAGAGAGCATCTAAAAGAATCATTTGGAGGGAAAAGATGTAACATTGAAAGCAAGCTAGCAGACAATATCAAAGAGGATAGTAAAAACTTTTTCAAGAATGTGAAAAAGTAAGAGCTGGAAGTGGATATAGGACTGCTGGAGAAATAATAACCAGGGCTAAGGAATTGCAGAAAACTAAATGAGTATTTTGCATCAGTCATCACTGTGGAAGACACTAGCAGTGTGCCAGAAGAAAGAGAAGTGAGTGCAGTTACTATTACAGGGGAGAAGTTACTCAAAAAGCTGAAAGACTTAAGGGTACATAAGTCACTCAGACCAGATGAACTGCACTCTAGGGTTCTGAAAGAGGTAGCGGTAGGGATTGTGGAGGCATTAGTAATGATCTTTCAAAACATCATTTTACTTTGGCATGGTTCCAGAGGACTGGAAACTTGCAAATGTCACTCTACTCTTTAAGAAAGGAGGAAGGCAGTAGAAAGGAAATTATAGACCTCAGTGGTTGGGAAGATATTAGACAGTTGTTAAGGATGAGGTTATGGAGTACTTGGTGACGCAGGACAAGACAGGACAAAGTCAGCATGGTTTCCTTGAGGGAAAATCTTGTCTGACATGTTGTTGGAATTCTTTGGGGAGATTACAAATAGGACAGATAAAGTGGATGTAGTATATTTAGACATTCAGAAGACCTTTGACAAGGTGCCACACGTGAGACTGCTTACCAAGTTAAAGAACCCATGGTATTACAGGAAAGTTGCTAACACAGTTAGAGCATTGGCTGATGGGTAAGAGGCAGCGAGTGTGAATAAAGAGATCCTTTTGTGGTTGGCTGCCAGTGACTAGTGCTGTTCCACAAGGATCAGTGTTGGGACTGCTTTTTATGCTGTATATCAATGAATTAGATGATGGAGTAGGTGGCTAATTCTGAAGGTCACTAGTTCGAGCCTCAGTTGTGGCAGCATGTTTGTGTCCTTGAGCAAGGCACTTAACCACACATTGCTCAAGTGTCTGTGAGGAGTGGCGCCCCACACAGATTTTCAATCTGCGCCTTGTAAGGCATGAAAATGCCTGACGCAGGCCTCTCATGGTCTGAGTCGACGTTCCCTCCCCCATATGAGGAACGCTTGATAGCTCTGGGTCTCATTGGAATTTGGAAGGATGGGGGGGGGGAGGTATCTCTTTCAAACCCTATGAATGTTAAAAGGCCTAGACAGTAGATGTGGAAAGGAAGTTTCCCATGGTGGGGGAGTCTAGGACGAGGGCACAGGCTCAGGATAGAGGGGCCTCCATTTAAAACAGAGATGCAGAAAAATTTCTTTAGCCAGAGGGTGGTGAATTTGTGGAATTTATTACCACAGGCAGCTGTGGAGACCAGGTCATTGGATGTATTTAAGGCAGAGATTGATAGGTTCTTGATTGGACACATCATGAAAGGTTAGGAGGTGAAGGCTGGGGAGTGGAGCTGAGGTGGGGGAAATAAAAGTTCAGCCGTGATTGAATGGCAGAGCAGACTCGATGGGCTAAATGACCTAATTCTATTCCTATATCTCATGGTCTTATTTAATATTTACTATTAAATTATTTATCAGTAAACTGCCCACAGTGTCTCAGTAAATGTGGAGTTCAGAGTTCATCAGCATGCATAAAGACTCTTGTTTGAAGGTGTAAGAGGAGGGGGCTTTTGAACCCCAGCTATGCTTTTTGCATGCATACATGTAGGAGTTTGTCAGATTGTCAAATATATTGCCTGGCTGTTAACAACTCCTGGATCCCTGTAAGGTCTGCTTCTCTTCAGCTGGAAACATTTGCTTATTTGTTGCAAGAAAGCATAAGAGGTGGAATCTCCTCATAACTCTTCTCCTTTGTAAGAGGACCATGGGTGATCTTGTAGCTCTGCAGCAATTCAGTGCAGTAACCCAATATCCCCTAATTTACCCCTAATATTTAAAAAAATTATTGATTTGTCTTGAATATATTCAGCAACAGAGACTCCAACATTCTCATGTAGAAAATTCCAAAAGGATCATTCCACCAGTGGATGAAGAAAATCTTCATCTGACTACTTTTTGAGACCATGACACTTTTGATTAAAGACACGTTAACTTTCAACTCTACATCTGACTTCTGAGTAAACAGTGGATGTGTCGGGCCAAGAACCTTCATCAGGACTTGGAAAAAAGAGGAAGGTAGTAAGTGATAGGTGAAACCTGGAGAAGGGGTTGTTGATTGTGAAAGAGATAAAGGACTGGAGAAGGGAGAATCTGATGGGAGAGGATGGAAAGCTATAGAAGAAAGGGAGGGAAGGGGGAGAAGCACCAGAAAGAGCTGATGGACAAGTAAGGAGATGAGATGAAAGATGGGAATGGTGAAGAGAGGGAGAGAGCAGTTACCAGAAGCTTGAGAAATCGATGTTTATGCCATCCGGTTGGAGGCTGCCCAGATGGAATAAGGTGTTGCACCTCCAACCTGAGTGTGGCCTCATCTCTTATTGCATGAGAGACCCTCATACCTTTTGTTCCTTCTGCCCAATGAGAAAAGAGAGGATGTCCAAGATGGATGGGACTTTGATTGATTTGGCTGCTTTCCTGAGGCAGCACTGTATAGATGAGTCGTTGGAAGGGGGGTTAGTTTACATGCTGGACTGGGCCACTTGCAGAACTTTCTGTAATTTCTTGTGCTGTTGGGTAGATCAGTTCAACTGATAAAGACCGGGAAATGGCAGTAACATCTGCTTATTTTGAGACACTTACATGATCAATGGTTGGAATCATTTCCCAAGGGTGGAAATGTCAAAACACCAGAGGGTGTAGCTTTATGGTGGGAGGGGGAAATTTTAAAGGAGATTTTACACTGCAGTGGGTGACTAGAACATACTACTATGGGAGGTTCTAGAAGCAAATCTAGCAATGTTTGGGCAGTATCAATGTGAGTGTTGCATTTGACACCAGCCAGTTCTTTATTAGTCCTGACAAAGGGTCTCAGCCTGAAACGTCGACTACACTCTTCCTACAGATGCTGCCTGGCCTGCTGCGTTCACCAGCAACTTTGATGTGTGTTGCTTGAATTTCCAGCATCTGCAGAATTCCTGTTGTTTGCAGTTCTTTGAATGTTTTCTTCTAGTTGATTTTGTTATTACCTGTGTCAACGAATAAAATGTGTCTTTATTCATTTTATGGATTCTCAATATTGCGATAAGGACAGTATTTGTTGCCTATTTGGGAAATTGGAGAACCACTTTGAACCACTGAAGTCTTTCTGTTTCAGTTACTTGTACGTTCTACCTTGGTTAGGTAGTTACTTTTCACTTTGAATGCAGTAGTAATAGTACAGGTGAGTGGCTTGTTAGGCCATTTTACAATGATAATGTGACATGGGTCTGAAGCTACATTGGACAGACTTGTAAGGATGGTGTACTTACCCTCCTGACATGGTTGTTTATGACAGTCTGCTTGTTATAAGTTTTAAACTCTGCTGTCTGGATTTTCAGTCTGTGCAAATTATATAACAAGTGCACTGAAAGCAGTAGGAGAGAATTTAATCCTTTTGTGGCCCCCCTTAATGAACAGCAATGTGTTGAATGACTTGTTGATCTGTTTTGCTAATGATCAGGGACAAATGTTTGGTAATATGTTAAATGTGCTTTCTTCTCGATAAACAATTCCATTACCAACAAGAGAAAATCTGCAGATACTGAAAATCCAAGCAACACACAAAATGTTGGAGGAACTCAGCAGGTCAAGCAGCATCTATGGAAAAGAATACAGTTGATATTTGGGGCCTTAAGGTCACCACCCCCAATTACTACCCAGTCCCAAACTTACAAGAACATTTAGCTGGAAAGTCAATTTTTTCCAAAGTCGATTTAGTTGGGGGCTACTATCAGGTGCATATGTGCTCAGAGAACATTCCCGAAACAACAGTGATAACCCCGTTTGGCCTCTTTGAGCTTCTGTGCATGCCGCTTGGGCTGAGAGATGCACAGACTTTCCAAACGGCTGATAGAGTCTGTTAAAAAATAATGGACTTCCTTTTGTTTGTGTAGATGACATGGTTGTTGCCAGAGCATCCAAATCTAAATATGTATCCCGTCTCCGCACACTTTTCAAACACTTAAGACCATAAGATACAGGAGCAGAATTAGGCCATCTGGCCCATTGAGTCTGCTGTGTGATTCAATCATGGCTGATCCTCTTTCCCCCCCTCCTCAGCCCACTCCCTGGCCTTCTCCCCGTAACCTTTGATGCCGTGGCTAATCAAGAACCTATCAACCTCTGACTTAAATACATTCAATGACCTGGCTTCCACTGTTGCCAGCGGTAAAAACATTCCACAAATTCACCACCCTCTGGCTAAAGAAATTTCTCCACATCTGTTTTAAATGAATGCCCCAGTCTAAGTCCTTCTGCAGCCTTCCTTTTTCCTCAACGCTACCTGCCCATCCACCAGTCTTTGTATCAGCTGCAAACTTGACAGCAAAGCCAAAAATTCCATCACCTAAATCATTGATACACAGTATAAAAAGAAGTGGTCCCAGCACCAACCCCTACGAGACACCACTTGTCACTGGCAGTCAACAAGAAATGGATCCTTTTATTCCCACTCCTGCCTCCTACCAATCAGCCAGTAACTTTCCTGTAATACTATGGGTCTCCCTGATAACAAGATGTATCCAGCTACAACTACTCACAAACTTTGTTAGGGAATTGTAGCTGCAGCTGGGTGGCTTTTGGCACAAACGGGAATTGTAAGGTGATGGGAGATACAGGGAGGGAGTTACTTCTATGTTATAGTAGGCAGGTAGCAACCCTAGTTTCCTGCCTTCTCCGAGTAACCTTTGACAACCTTACTAATCAAGAACCTGTTAGCCTCTGCTTTAAATATACCCAATGACTTGTCCTCCATAGCTGTCTGTGACGACAAATTCTACACATTCACCAGCCTCTAGTTAAAGAAATTTTTCCTCATCTCTGTTCTAAAGGAAGTCCTTCCATGGCTGTGCCCTCTGGCCCAAGACTAACCCCAGTTTAGGAAACATCCTCTTCACGGCTACTGTATCTAGGGCTTTCAATATTTGATGGGTTTCAGTGAGATCCACACCTCATTCTAATAAACTCCAGTAAGTACAGGCATAGAACCATCAAATGTTACTTGTACATTAACTTTTCAATTCTCAAAATAATTTTCGTGAGCCTCCTCTAGACTATCTGCAATGGCAGCACATTCTTTTTACCCAAAACTGCTCATCACATTCCAAGTGTTATCTGACCAATGCTATACAAAGCCTTAGTATCCCACCCTTGCTTTTATATTCTAGTCCTCTCGAAATGAATGCTAAGGTAGCATTTGCCAGCCTTATCACCAATTCAACCTGCAAGTTAACCTTTAGGGAATCCTGCACAAAGACTCCCAAGTCCCTTTGCACCTCTGACTTCTGAATTTGCTTCCCTGTTTAGAAAGTAGTCTGTGACTTTATTCCTTCAACAAAAATGCCTAACCAGATACTTCCCTATACTCTATTCATGGCAACTTATGAATGTAAGGAAGGACAAGCCAATGATTGTTTACAAATGCAGACAGAGCAAAGTTTAAATTGTACCACAGAGGCAAAATGCAAAGAATGTAGGACGGAAGGTGCTGTATTTAAATGTGAGTAGCATTCGTAATCGGGTGGGTAAACTTGTAGCCCAATTACGGATTGGTCAGTATGACATTCTGAGTAGCACTGAGTTGTAGCTGAAAGAAGGCCATAGTTGGGAGCTTAACATCAATGGATATACTTGAATTGAAAGGACAGGCAGGAAGGCATAGGTGCTGGTGTGGTTCTGTTGTTAAGAGCTGGAATTACATCTTTAGAGTCAGAGAATCTTTCTGGGTGAAGTTAAGAAACTGCAAGGGTTAAAGAACCATTATGGGAATCATATATAGGCCTCCAAATACTAGCCAAGATGTGGGGTTAAGATTGCAAAGGAAGCTGGAATGGACATGTAATAAGGGTATTGACACTATTGTAATGGGGGATTTCAATATCCAAGGGAATTGGGAAAACCAGGTTGGTGTCAGATCGCAAGAGAGAAAATTTGTAGAATGCCTGCAAGATGGCTTTTGCGCTTGAGCCTACTAGAGGAAAGGCCATCTTAGATTGGGTGTTGTGTGATAACCTCGATTTTATTAGTTGCTGAACGTAAATTGGATGTTGTGTAATAACCCAGATCTTATTAAGGAGCTTAACATAATGGAATCCTTAAGAGGCAGTGATCATAATATAATTGAATTTGTACTGCAATTTGAGAGGGAGAAGCATAAGGCACATTTATCAGTATTGCAATGGAGTAAGGGGAATTACAGAGGCATGTGAGAGAGAGAAGCTTGGCCAGGTGAATTGGAGGGGAATACTGGTAGGGATAACAGCGGAAAAGAGGTGACTGAGGTTTCCGTGAATAGTTCACAAGGCACAGGATAGATATGACCCACAGAAGTTCTCAAGTTGCAGGGGTAGGCAACCTTGGCTGACAAGGGAAGTTAATGACTGCATAAAAGCCAAGGTAGCAGAAGTGATTGGGAAGTTGGATGGTTGGGAAGTTATTAAAATCCAACAAAAGGCAACTAAAATAGCTTACAAGAAGGGAAAAGGTTGAGGGAAAAGCTGATAATATAAAGCAGGATACTCAAAGTATTTTCATTTTTTTTCAGAATAAAAGGGAGGTGTGAGTTGATTTTGGAGCACTGGAAAATGATGCTGGTGAGGTAGTAATGGGGCCATAGAAATGGCAGATGAACTTAAGTATTTTGCTCCAGTCTTTACCGTGGAAGACATTAGCTGTATGCAAGAGGTCCGTGAATGTCGGAGCAGGAGTGAGTGCTGTTGCTATTACAAAGGAAAAAGTGCTAGGCACCCTCAATGGTCCAGGTGATGTATCCACCTGAAGACCTGATGGACTGCATCTCAGAGTCCTGCGAGAGGTTGCTGAAGAAATAATAGATGATCTTTCCAGAATCGCGTGATTCTGGCATGGTTCTGGAGGACTAGAAAATTGAAAATGTCACTCCACTCTGTAAAAAGAGAGGAAGACAAAAGGAAAGGAATTATTGGCCAATTAGCCTCACCTCAGTGGTTGGGAAAGTGTTGGAGTCCATTATTAAGGACAAGGCTTCTAGGTACATGGAGACTAATGATAAAATAAGTCAAAGTCAACATGGTTTCTGTAAAGGGAAATCTTGCCTAACAAATCTGTTGGAATTCTTCAAGATAGTAACAAGCAGGGTAGACAAGGGAAAGACAGTGAATGTCATTTACTTGGATTTTCAGAAGATATTTTTGATAAGGTGCATCACATAAGACTGCTTAACAAGATAAAATCCTATGGTGTTACAGGAAAGACACTGGCATGGACAGAGGGATGGCTGACAGGCAGGAGGCAGTGAGTGGGAATAAAAGGGGCTTTTTCTGATTGCTTGCCAGTGATGACTGGTGTTCCTTATGGGTCAGTATTGGGACACCTACTTTTCACATTGTTTGTCAGTGATTTAGATAATGGAATTGATGGCTTTGTGGCAAAGTTTGCGGATGATACAAAGATAGGTGGAGAGCTAGGTGGTGCTGAGGAATAAGCGTGATTGCAGCAGGACTTGGACAAATTGGAAGAATGGACAAAGATGGCAGATGGAATGCAGTGTTGGGAAATGTATGATGCATTTTGGTAAAAGGAACAATAGTGCAGACTATTATCTAAAATCAGGAAAAAAATTCAAACATCAGAGGTGCAGAGGGACTTAGGAGTCCTCGTGCAAGACTCCCAGAAGGTTAATTTGCTGGTTTAATCTGTTGTAAAGAAGGCAAATGCAATTTTGGCATTTATTTCAAGGGGAATAGAATATAGGCGATAATGCTGAGGCTTTATAAGACACTAGTCAGACTGCACTTGGAGTATTGTCAACAGTTTTGGGCCCCATATCTCAGAAAGGATGTATTGTCATTGGAGAGATTCCAGAGAAGATTCATGAGGATGATTCTGGGAATGAAGGGGTTAACATATGAGGAGGGTTTGGCAGCTTTAGGCCTGGACTCACTGGAATTTAGAAGAATGCAGGAGGATCTCGTTGAAACTTACCGGATGTTGAAAGGATTAGATAAGATGGATATAGAGAGTATGTTTCTGGCGGGGGGTATCCAGAACTAGAGGGCACAGCCTCAGAATTGAGGGGTGACCTTTAGAACAGAAGTAAGGAGGAATTTTTTTTTAGCCAATGAATGGTATATCTGTGGAATGCTCTGCCACAGACTGCTGTGAAGGCAAGTCCATTTTGGTATATTCAAAGCAGAAGTTGATAGATTCCTGATTGGTCTTGGCATCGAGGGCTCTGGTGAGAGGGCAGGTGAATGGGATCAGGGATCAGCCATGATGAAATGGCAGAGCAGACTTGATGGGCTGAATGGCCTAATTCTGCTCCTATGGTCTTATCGAACCCCTGCTTTTTAATGCTACCTGCCCCTGCATTTGTCTTTGTATTCTCCGCAAATGTGGCACAGAGCCATCAATTTCATCATCCAGATCATTGACATATAACGTGAAAAAAGGTCCCGACATTCCCAACTGTGAAATGCCACCGGCAGCCAACTGGAAAAGCCCCTTGTCTTCACAATGTCAGCCTTTTGCCAGTTGGCTAATCTATCCATATTAGTACCATTCCTGTAATACAATGGACTCTTATTTTGTTTTCTATTGTATTTTTTTTTATTTTCCTGTGAATGCCTGCAATAAAGTGAATCTCAAGGTAGTGTATTCCAGTCAATTGGGCCATCGGTTAATTGGGGCAGGCACTTACTTTGGACAACTCTTAAAGACAAAAACTTATTAAGAAAATAGTGGTGTTTCCTTTAACTTATTTGGGACACTATGCTTCTTAATTGGAACAGGATGCTGTTGCCAAACAGTTTCTAACTAGCTTGCACGTGTGTGGCTATTAGACACTACACCATGCTTAGAGCAAACAGTTTTCAAATAGCGTCATTTGTGTTCAAAAAGCAGTGATATTTGTCACTGGTCAGCAAGAAATAATTTGGAACCGTTTTGCTCACTGTGTTTTCAAGCATTCAGGTTTGGAGATGCCTGAAACTGCCAGGAGTGAAAATAAAGCAATTTCACTAATTCAAGTTAGGATCTGTGAAGAATTTGAAGGTATTAGCAATAATTTTGAATTTACAATGGAAATGAAGATTTGGAGGATGCGATCCTCAAAAGCATTGCATGAAGGCATATCTGTAATAGGTGTCTAGGCTGACTTTGTTCATTTACATTCAGTCAACACTGTGCACTGGACAATTCCTCTGTCTTTCAACTATTAGGAGCTAATAACAGTTTTATAGTAGTATAGTAATATTGGTAGTCTTCTAATTTGTTCTGTATTTTTGATGCTATTCAGTTTGTCTTTTATACCTTTTTAACTATTTTCATGAATTCCCACTTAATTGGGTCAAAATGTACTGGTCCTGTGTGATCCGGTTAACTAGAATCTATTGTAAACATATTTGATAATAAATTTACTTTGTGCACAATGACTGCCTGCTGTGGCTCTTCTAATTGACAGTTGAAGAGGCTGCTCACAATTTCTAGATCTACATTTCTGAACTACTATTGGTGCAATCTGCATGGCAGTATTTTCCCTTTTGAGTAACTTACTTTTTAAATATCTTAATGAACTAGTGATTTTACAATATCATGAAGGACTTGGCAGACTCGACCCTGGAATGTAGGTATAAAGCAGACAAAGGTATATTGCCATGGTTGGAAGAGGGAGGAGGGGAGATCTCCAAGCCAAACTAAAATGGAAGGGTGTAAAGCTGCCTGTGCACAGTATCTTGTTAGCAAATGTACAGTCTACCTGATGCTTTTCAAATCATTGCCAGAGACTTCAGTCAGGCTTGCCTGAAGAAATCTCTGCTTAATTGTCATCAACATATCACATCCAGCACCAGAGGTGCTTGACCTCTGCTATATTGGTATAAGGAATGCCTGTCAATCCATCTCCGATTGCATTTTGTGAAATCTGATAACCTAGCTGTCCTCCTCTTACCTGTATACAGGCAGATGCTAAAGAGCAAGACTCCAAAGGTAAGACAATGAAGAGGTGGTTGTAGGAGGTAGAGGGGCGGCAGCTGGGCTGTGTTCGAGAACTGAGGATCCAGTTGTCACGGACTTTATAAAGTTAGTCATGGACAAATGTGTCTTTCCTCCCCACAAAATCACTTGAAGTCTTGCCCAACCAAAAGCACTGGATGAACCAAGAAATCATCAGTATGCTGAGGGTCAGATTAGTGGTGTTCAGGTCAAGTAAAATACAAGAGGTCCAGACATGACCTCTGGCAATTCTGGACTAAACTGGGATCACAAAAGGATGAAGCATAGAAACACTACAGCACAATACAGGCCCTTCGGCCCACAACGTTGTGCCAAACATGTACATACTTTAGAAATTACCTAGGGTTACCCATAGCCCTCTATTTTTCTAAGCTCCATGAAGCTATCCAAGAGTTTTAAAAGACCTTATTGTATCCACCTTTACCACCATCGCTGGCAGCCCATTCCATGGACTCACCACTTTCTGCGCGCGCGCGTGTGTGTGTGTGTGTATATATAAAAAAATTGCCCCGACATCTCTTCTGTACTTACCTCCAAGCACTTTAAAACTGTGCCCTCTCATGATAGAAATTTCAGCCCTGAAAAAAAGCCTCTGACTATCCACACGAGCAATGTCTCCCACCTCTATCAGATCATCTCTCCTCCTCTGTCACTCCAAGGAGAAAAGGCCAAGTTCTCTCAACCTATTCTTGTACGGCATGCTCCCCAATCCAGGCAACATCCTTGTAAATATCCTCTGCACCCTTTCTGAAGTTTCCAGATCCTTCCTGTAGTGAGGTGACCAGAACTGAGCACAGTACTCCAAGTGGGCCTGACCAGGGTCCTACATAGCTGTAACATTATCTCTCAACTCCTAAACTCAATCCCACGGTTGATGAATGCCAATGCCCCTAATCCCTTCTGAACCATAAGCCCACCTGTGCAGCAGCTTTGATTGTCCTATGGACTCGAACCACAAGATCCCTCTGATCCTCCACACTGCCAAGAGTCTTACTATTAATACTATATTCTGCCATCATATTTGACCTACTAAAATGAACCACCTCACACTTACCTGGGTTGAACTCCATCTGCCACTTCTCAGCCCAGTTTTGCATCCTATTGATGTCCTGCTGTAACCTGTGACAACTCTCTCCCCACCCCCGTACAATCCACAACACCCCCAACCTTTGTGTCATCAGCAAATTACTAACCCATCCCTCCACTTCCTCATCCAGGTCATTTATAAAAATTACGAAAAGAAGGGGTCCGAGATCAGATCCCTGAGGCACACCACTGGTCAACGACCTCCATGCAGAATGTGGCCCATCTATAATCACTCTTGGCCTTCTGTGAACAAGCCAGTTCTGGATCCACAAAGCAAGGTCCCCTTGGATCCCATGCCTCCTTACTTTCTCAATAATCCTTGCATGGGGTACCTTATCAAATGCCTTGCTGAAATCCATATACACTACATCTCCAGCTCTACCTTCGTCAACGTGTTTTGTCACATCTTCAAAAAATTCCATCAGGCTCTAAGGCACAACCTGCCTTTGACAAAGCTATGCTGACGATCCGTAATCATATTATGCCTCGCCAAATGTTCATAAATCCTGCTTCTCAGGATCTCCTCCATCAACTTGCCAACCACTGAAGTAAGACTCACTGGTCTATAATTTCCTGGGCTATCTCTACTCCCTTTCTCGAATAAGGGGACGACATCTGCAACTCCTCCCGTCCCCAATGATAATGCAAAGCTCATCAGAGGCTCAGTAACTTCCTCCCTCGCCTCCCACAGTAGCCTGAGGTACATCTCGTCTGGTCCTGGAGACCTATCTAACTTGATGCTTTCCAAAAGCTCCAGCACATTCTCTTTCTTAATGTCTATATGTTCAAGCTTTTCAATCCGCTGTAAGTCATCCCTACAATCGCCAAGATCCTTTTCTGTAGTGAATACTGAAGCAAAGTATTCATTAAATAACTGTGCTATCTCCTCTGGTTCCATACACACTTTTCCACTGTCACGCTTGGTTGGTGGTCCTATTCTCTCATGTCTTATCTTCTTGCTCTTAATATACTTGTAGAATGCCTTGGAGTTTTCTTTAATACTGCTCGCCAAGGCCTTCTCATGGCCCCTTCTGGCTCTCTTGATTTCATTCTTAAGCTCCTTCCTGAAGAAGAAGAAAGCCGAGTGGAGTCATCGGGACGCTGTCATGACGGCGTTTTTTTCAGCAGGCTTTCTTATTTTTACGAGGCCGAGTTGCTAGCTCGATGCTCAACCCAGCACAGTTGGAAAGTGTGAAAGGAAGCTGGCTGTATTCGAACTCGGGAGCCTTCGCTCCAAAGTCCGGCGCTGATGCCACTACGCCACCAGCCGGCCTAAGCTCCTTCCTGCTAGCCTCATAATCTTCTAGATCTCCATCATTATCTAGTTGTTTTTGTTTGAATCGTAAACTTTTCTTCTTGACTAGATTTTACAGAGCCTTTGTACACCACTGTTCTTGTAACCTACCATCCTTTCCCTGTCTCATTGGAACATACCTATCCAGAACGCCACACAGATATCCCCTGAACATTTGCTACATTTCTGTAGTACATTTCCCTGAGAACATCTGTTACGAATTTATGCTTCCAATTTCCTGCCCATTAGCTTCATATTTCCCCTTACTCCAATTAAACGCTTTCCTAATTTGTCTGTTCCTATCCCCCTCCAATGCTATGGTAAAGGAGATAGAATTTTGATCACTATCTCTAAAATGCTGTCCCACTGAGAGACTTGACACCTGACCAGGTTCATTTCCCAATATCAGATCAAGTGCAGCCTTTCCTCTTGTAGGCTTATCTACATATTGTGTCAGGAAA
The DNA here is from genome assembly GCF_030028105.1 of Mobula birostris. Lineage (NCBI taxonomy): Eukaryota > Metazoa > Chordata > Chondrichthyes > Myliobatiformes > Myliobatidae > Mobula > Mobula birostris. The sequence continues at coordinate 148,511,094 of NC_092370.1, forward strand.
CCTTCCTGACACACCTCTCAAACTCCACCCCATCTTAAACCCCTTGCTCTGGCTAGAGGCCAATCAATATTTGGGAAATTAAAATCTCCCACCACGACGACCCTGTTATTATTACACCTCTCCAGAATCTGTCTCCCTATCTGCTTCTTGATGTCCCTGTTACTATTGGGTGGTCTATATTAAAAGAAAAACTCAGTAGAGTTATTAAACCCTTCCTGTTTCTAACTTCCACCCACAGAGACTCAGTAGACAATCCTCCATGACTTTCTCCTTTTCTGCAGCCCTGTCACTATCTCTGATCAGCAGTGCCACGCCCCCACCTGTTTTGCCTCCCTCCCTGTCCTTTCTGAAACATCTAAAGCCTGGCACTCTTTAGTAACTGTTCTTGTCTCTGAGCCATCCAAGTCACTGTAATGGCCACAACATCTCATAGCTCCAAGTACTGATCCATGCTCTTAAGCTCATCCACTTTGCTCATGATGCTCAATAGCTGTGGCAAGGCTTGAATGCTATCACCTCCTACAAAGTAAAATGGGTGCCATGTGACAACAAGATCTCAGCCACAGGAAACAGTTGAGGCCAGTTCATTGGCTATATTTAAGAGGGAGTTAGATATGGCCCTTGTGACTAAAGGGATCAGGGGGTATAGAGGGAAGGCTGGTACAGGGTTCTGAGTTGGATGGTCAGCCATGATCATACTGAATGGTGGTGCAGGCTCAAATGGCCAAATGGCCTACCTCTCACTAAGGGATTCATATTCAAAATAGTGTCCAACAAATCAGATTTTTGCATATATGGAAACGTAGAAACATTTTTGTAAAAAATGTCTAACCTGTAAATATTGCAAGAAATGTGTATGAGAGAGACAATATTTGCTAATTAACTCTTCAAAAGACATCAATCAACTATCACTAAATAAATCTGAAAAAGAACAAATCCCCTTATTTCTCCATAAAAGAAAGATGGGATCAGTAATTGAAGGTTTAAATAGCAAATTTCGAAATACAGGACTAGACAATTTAAATTGTTTAAAATTAAAAGAGTTACGAAACTGACACCAAATCCATAAGGACTGTTTAATAACGGTAGAAATTTAAATTGGAAATTTTAGCAAGTTGTCAAGGTAATGAAGCTCCTAATAGTGAAGTTAAATAAAATTGATTAATAGCTTTAAGTTCCAAATCAATCCAAGCTGGTTTTTGGTTCTTATTGAGCCAATATAACCAAAACACATAATTGTCAAATATTAACAACCCAATAATACATATCTTAAATTGGGTAGCGTGAGTCCACCATCTTTTTTAGATTTTTGTAAATGAAACTTAATAACTCTTGGTTTTTTATTATTCCAATTAAAGGATGAAATAGTAGAATCAATTTGATCAAAAAATGTTTTGGTTAGAAAGATAGGAATATTTTGAAAAAAATATAAAAATCTCAGTAAAATCATCATTTTCACAGCATAAATATAACCTATTAAAGAAAGTGTAAGAGGGTTCCATCTAGAAAATAATTGTTTCATAGAGTCCAATAAAGGAACTACATTAGCTTTATAAAGATCCTTTTTTTTGTAATGATAATACCCAAATATTTAAAAGAATTCACAATTCTAAATGAAATATCCTTATATATAAAAACAGGAACATTTAAAGGGAACAATTCACTTATTTAAATTAAGTTTATATCCTGAAAATTTTCCAAAATCATTCAATAATTCCAAAAGATTAGGAATAGTTTCTTCAAGATTTGAGTTATAAACCAAAAGATCATCTGCATAATGAGAAATCTTATGTATGGTCCCATTTATAGAAATACCATGAATATTTTTAGCTTCGCGAATTGTTATAGCCAAAGGCTCCAATGCGAGATTAAATAATAAAGGACTTAATGGACTCCGCTGTCGAGTACCTCGTAAAAGTGGAAAAAAAGGAAGACCTAAGATTATTAGTAATAACAGTAGCGATAGGGTTCTTATAGATCATTTGAATTCACTTATTAAAATTATTACCAAAGCCAAATTTTTCTAATACATTAAACAAATAAGTCCATCAAATGCGTTTTCTGCATCCAGAGAAATAACACATTGGGGTGTTTTGGATAATGGTGAATATATAATGTTCATCAATCTCCGAACATTAGGAAATGAATAACGGCCTCTAATAAAGCCTGTTTGATCCATAGAGATAATTTTAGATAAAATGTTTTCAAAACGGTTAGCCATTATCTTGGAAAGAATTTTAGCATCCACATTTAATATCGAAGTAGGTTTATGATGAGCATTCAGTAGGATCTTTATCTTTCTTAAGGATTAAAGAAACAGAAGCTTCATAAAAAGAAGGTAAATTACCTTTCTCAAGTGATTCATGAAACATTTCCAAAAGGTATGGAGAAAGTAATTTTTCAAATGTTTTGTAAAATCTTACCGAAGAACCACCGTCCAGGAGCTTTACCTGATTGCATTGACCATATAGCTTTCTGAATTTCATGCTCAACAATTGGAGCATCAAGGGTCTGTTGATCTTCAGTAATTTGAGGAAATTTAATCTTATATAAAAAAAGCTTTCATTTTAGAGGGATCTGCTGGAAACTGAGATTTATAAAGATCAGAATAAAAATCCTGAAAAATATTATTAATATCTTCATAATTACTTACTATATCTCCATTATCTTTACGAATCTTTAAAATTTGTCTTTTTAGCTTTAGCAGCCCTTAATTGGGATGCTAATAGCCTATTATTTTTATCCCCAAAAATATAAAACTGACTTTAACTTAAGCAAATATCCTTCAATAGAATAAGTTAATAATAAATTATATTGTGATTGTAGTTCTACTCTTCTTTTAAACAAATCAACGTTTGGAAAGATTGTGTTGATATTATCTAATTCTTTAATTTGTTTAGCAATTTTATCTAATTCTATTCTTGTCTGTTTCTTCAACTTAGCTAAATAAGAAATAATCTGACCATGTAAATAAGCTTTTAGCGTATCCCAAATTACTAACTTTGAGACGTTTCCTGTATTATTAAAGAGAAAAAAACTCTTATCTGAGTTTCAATGAACTCAACAAAATCTGAACTTTGTAACAAATGTTCTGGAAAACGTCAAGGTGGTCTTGGAGAAACAACATCTTTCAAATCAAATATTAAATTTAAAGGAGCATGATCAGAAATAGCAATTGCATCATATTCACATTTCTGAACATTAAGTAAAAGTCGAGGGTCGGCTATAAAATAGTCGATTCTTGAATATTTATTATGAACATGTGAAAAAAAGGATTATTCTCTATCAGTGGGATGCATATGTCTCCAGACCAATTAAACCATAATCAATTTAAAAAGAATTAATCAGTGATGCAGAATGATTAGGGAGTTGATGTCTAGATGATGATTTATCTAACAAGGGATTTAAGCAAGTATTAAAATCTCCACCCATTAATAACATATTTATTTAAATCAGGTAATAGAGTAAAAATATCTTTAAAAAATGAAGGTCATCAATATTTGGTCCATATATATTAACCAAAACCATTTTCTTATTGTAAATTGTTCCTTTAACAATCAAAAATCTACCGTTAATATCAGATATAATATCCTCCTGATTAAAGGGAATATCGGAATCAATAAAAATGGAAACACCCCTAATTTGACTTAGAGAGTTTGCGTGAATCTGAGGGCCCTTCCAAAATTTAAAAAATTGATTGTTATCACATAACCTGACTTGTGTCTCTTGTGCAAAGATTATATCAGGTTGGAATCGATTAATAATTTTAAATGTTTTCTTACGCTTAATAGGATGATTCCAACCATGGACATTCCAACTTAACTAACATCATGAAACTTTATATCGAAAGAAAACAATTAAACACATCAGGATAAGGAAATTTTGAATGGCGGTGATAAACAACAATGATAACAATTTGCGTACGCTCTGGAATTCCATAGTGGGAATAAAAAAAAAAGAGGAAAACCCACCCAACCTACAAAGCCCAGAAATAAGTCGAAAGATTCAAAGATTCAAGATTCAAAAAACTTTGTCATTCTAACCGTAAATCAGCTCTGCAGGGCAGAATGAGACAGCGTCTCCCAGGGGCAGTGCAATCATAACATAACAAACGCAGCACTAAATAATAAACATAACAATAAATAGTAAAACACAACAGCCACATGTCAGTTAAAATCAAGTTATAAGTGTCCAGTGCAAGTTAAAAGTGTCCAAAGCAGAGTCAGGTAGAACAGCTACCTGATGGTAGCTGATGGCAGAAGAACAACCAGTTCATGGAGAGGGTGGGAGGGGTCTTTAATGATGTACTGTGTCTTCTGGAGGCATCGACTCTGAAAGAGATCTTGGACAGAAGGTAGGGAGACCCCAATAACCTTCTCTGCTCCCCTAACCACCCTCTGCAAGGCTTTTTTGTCGACAGCACTGTAGCTGGAGTACCAGTTTGTGATGCAAAAGGTCAGCACACTCTCAACCACGCCTCTGTAGAATGTAGTTAAGATGTTAGTGGGGAGTGATGCTTGTTTAAGCTTCCTCAGAAAGTGCAATCTCTGCTGGGCCCGTTTCACAATCCCAGTGGTGTTCCTGGACCAGGTGAGATTGTCCGAGATCTGCACCCTAAGGAACTTGATGTTTTCCACTGTCTCCACTGTGGAGCCGCTGATGCTGAGGGGTGTGTGCTCAGGCTGAGACCGTCTGAAATCGACGATCATTTCCTTGGTTTTGGTGACATTAAACATCAAGTTGCTATCACTGCACCAGCTCTCTAGGTGTTTGACTTCCTCCCTGTACATTGTTTCATCATTTTTGCTGATCAGCCCCACCACTGTGGTGTCATCAGCAAATTTAATGATCAGGTTCTCCTTGAATCTGGCTGCACAGTCATGTAAACAGCAATGGGCTAAGCACACAGCCTTGTGGGGATCCAGTGCTCAGTGTGATGGAGTCAGAGATGTTCCTGCCAACACGGACTGACTGTGGTCTCTCTGTCAAGAAATCCAGAATCCAGCGACACATAGCAGTGTTAAGGCCAAGCAGCGACAGTTTCTCCACTAGTCTCTGCGGGATAATGGTATTGAACGCTGAACTGAAATCAATATACAGGATTCTGGCATAAGTGTCTTTGTTGTCCAAGTGAGAGAGAACTGTGTGCAGTGTGGTGGATATTGCATCCTCTGCGATTTGGACGATAAGCAGACTGTAGAGGATCCAGCGATGAGGGGAGGCTGGCTTATGATATGAAGCTTGACAAGCCGTTCAAAACAGTTCATCACTATGCAGTTCAGGGCAACGGGACGGTAAACATTCAGATAGGCTACAACTGATTTCTTTGCTACAAGGATGATTGTGGAGGTTTTGAAGCATCTGGGGACAATGGCTTGACTAAGGGAGATGTTGAAAGGTTGAACAAGTTAGATCTTTATTCTTCGGAGCGTAGAAGGTTGAGGGGGGCTTGATAGAGGTGTTTAAAATTATGAAGGGGATTGATAGAGGTGACATGGATAGGCTTTTTCCATTGAGAATGGGGGAGATTCAAACAAGAGGACATGAGTTGAGAGTTAAAGGGCAAAAGTTTAGGGGTAACATGAGGGGGAACTTCTTTACTCAAAGAGTGGTAGCTGTGTGGAACGAGCTCCCAGCGGAAGTGGTTGAGGCGGGTTCGATGTTGTCGTTTGAAGTTAAATTGGATGGATATATGGCTAGAAGAAGAATGGAGGGTTATAGGCTGAGTGCAGGTCTGTGGGACTAGGTGAGAGTGGGAGTTTGGCACGGACTAGAAGGGCCAAGATGGCCTGTTTCCATGCTGTAATTGTTATATGGTTAAAGAAAAAAAAAACAAAAAAGGGCCCGTTCTAATTAAGCAGTCAAATGTGCACCAGTTGGAGCTCAATTCATGGATCTTTAGTTAATCTCGGCACCCGGCTCCATCAAATCACAGTCTCCCCACCGGGTCATATCCTATGACCATTTCTCTCCAGTGTCTTCTCTCTTCATCTCCCACCGAAAAAAAGACCCAGCTCACATTCCATAGCATCTGTTACTCCTACCATAACCCAAACACTGCTTCTACAGAAAGACCATTACGTTAGCAGTGGAAACCTTTCTGTCTCTCTTCTCTCCCCCCCCCCCCCCCCACCAAAATTAGTTATGTCCTCATAACGTTGAGGTAATTTGTTAACACTTCATACAAAACACAAAGTCCAACCCAGGTGTAAATGGCAATGACATAGCTCATCAAAGAGATAGATGCCACATTCTGTTTCCAGGGTGTGACACAGGCCAGTCTGTTTGGGGGCCTCCTGACCTCCTTACCCCTACTCATCTACTTCTTCAGCTTCAGACACTCCCTGGGCTCTTTCCTGTCTACCTGGGAAGGCTCCTGCCTGTCCATTACTCGTGCCTCCCAACATCTCAGGACCCCTCGTCACTTGGCTGAGCTCACCCTCGTGCCCAGTTAACTTTAGAGTAAAGCTGTCTGCCACTGCTAGTTCTCCCCCTCCCAGCCCCCATTTCACCTGCCTCAGCAGGAAAAGAGTTGTGAATCTCTTCATTAATTATTGGGGAGTTTGAGAAGTACAATACATACTACACCGTCATTTCCTCATCCTCAGAGTCCGTATCGTATTCAGGGGTGGGGCTCAGTCTAATTCTTTCCACTGCTGGTCCTTCGGTTCCCCCACATCGCCACAGAGTCCTCTTACTAGGTGTAGAGTCCAGGTGAGGCTCTGGGTCAACATGTACCTCTTGTCCAGGAGTTAGAAGGTGGTTCCGATGGAAAATCTTGCCAGGCCCATTCTCATCCTCTGGTTTCACCGAGAAAACTGGTACCTTTGACATCTGACTCTCCACTATATAGGGCTTAGCTGTCCAGTGGTCAGTGAGCTTATTACAAGGAAGCTAAAGCAAACAACACTGACCGGAGAGAAATTCACGGTCATTATGGGAAAGTCTGCAAAAACATCAGAGGGCTCAAGATACACCAGGGCAAGTCTAGATGAGGATCAGTGGTGACCCAAGTGCAGCGCACAGACTTAGTGTCCGGTGAGACGAAGGAGAATTCCAGCCAGGAAGCACCCCACAGAGCTGAAGATCTCTCCACAGTTGAGTCACCTCAGCACCGAACAGACCTAGTGAGTTCCTGTTCGGTTACCCCAATCCATTCGTCAAGGAAAGACAGGATCAAATGGCCTGGATTGTCAGTCAACGTCGCCTGGATGCAGTTCGATGATGATCTGGACGGCATCCTGGAAGTTGCCTTAGCAGGTCCAGTACACAGAGAGATCGACTCATTCACAGCCATAGCGTACAATCTAGCTAAGGAATGATTTGGCCTAATGGAGTGGAGAAGCCAGCCGGACTTACCGCGGCAACCAAATAGGAGGGAAGTGGAGATTCGTTGCTTGAGAGGCGAATTAAAGGCAAGAAGTTTAAAACCAGCTCACTGGCCGAAAAAGAAGATATCAAAGACTTAACCAGTATGCTGCGAGAAAAGCTGTGCAAACTCCGGAGGGCGGAACATCTGCGACAGCAAAGAAGGAAGAAAGAGAAAAAGCGAGTGCAGTTCGTGAGAGATCCATTCAGCTTCACCAGGACTCTTCTCGGCCAACAAAAATCTGGTGTACTATCCAGCTCGAAGCCAGAGGTCGAGTAGTTCCTGCGAGAGGCACACAGCGACCCACGGAGGGGTCAGGGACTAGGAACCAATCGGTCTGTGCATAGACCGGAAAGTCCATCAATTGAGCTGAATGTGAAGGAGCCTACACGGAAGGAAATCCAGGACATCATCCGGAAAGCTAAATCATCAGCTGCCCCAGGCCCAAGCAGCATACCTTATAAGGTGTATAAGAAATGCCCAAAGCTGCTTTGGAGGCTGTGGAAGGTCATGAGAAAGATCTGGGCCAAAGGTACTATTCTATCAAGTTGGAAATTGGCAGAGGGATGCTTTATTCCAAAGGAAGAGGTTGCTGCCACAATTGCCCAGTTTAGGACAATTTCTTTCCTGGATGTGGAATGTAAGATTTTCTTTTCTGTGCTCACAAGAAGGCAGAACCGCTATATCAACATATCCATCCAAAAAAGTGGTATTCCAGGCTTTTTGGGGTGTCTGGAACACACCTCAATGATTAGCCCTTTGATCCGTGAGGCCAAGCAGAAAAAGGATGACCTAACAGTTGCCTGGTTAGACCTCGCGAACGCCTACGTGTCTATTCCATATGACCTCATCCTAGAAGGACTCGACCACTACTACATCCCAGTGACTATTCGAGACATGATCACCAGCTACCTAGGAGGATTCAAACTCAGATTTACATCAGCCTATTTCACAACTAGTTGGCAGGACCTCCAGAAGGGGATTCCAACAGGGTGCATCATCTCTCCCATCCTATTATGGGAATGAACCTCCTATTATCAGCAGCAGAAGATGTAACCCGTGGCCCGATGCTGGAGTCAGGCATTGTTCAGCCGGCTCTATGAGGGTTCATGGACGACATCACTATAACAACTGTGTCACATGTCTAAGCAAAATGAGTATTGGAAACCCTGGGTAATGTAGCCACTTGGGAGAGGATGTCCTTCAAGGTCAAGAAGTCCAGGTGCATGGTGATCAGAAAAAACAAAGTTACTAGCAAGTTTAGCCTCCAAGTTCAGGGTGAGGTCATCCTTTCCATCAAAGATAACCTGATAAAATGCTTGGGGAAGTGGTTTAATGTGTCACTGACAGATGGGGCCAATGTCACCAATGCTGTGAAGCAGACAGACGAATACTGAAGAAGATCGACAAATCCGGACTTCCGGGTAAATTCAAGACCTGGCTGTACCAATACGGCATTCTGCCCAGGCTCCTCTGGCTCTTCACACTTTATGAGTTCCCCATGACTGCCGTAGAGGGCATCGAGAGGAAAACTAACAAGCACCTGTGGAGATGGTTGGGAGTTCCCCCTACCTGCTCTTCAGTGGGCCTCTACATTCGTTCTGGGCAACTGCAGCTTCCCCTGTCTTCTGTTGTGGAGGAATTCAAGGTGGCAAAATACAGAACCTTATTAAGCTTGAGAGATTCCAATGATGTCTTGGTAAAGCAAGCAGGCGTTACAATCAGATCTGGGCGCAAGTGGGCAGCCAACGCAGCTGTGGAGGAGACAGTGTGTCCTCTGAAGCTGTGAGACATCATCAGCAACCCCTGCGTCGGGCGGCAAGGCCTTGGCTCAGTTCACTTCCAGAAGTGGGGAAATGCAAGCATAAGGAACAGGCAAGACATGATACAGGCAGAAGTACAAATCCGTGAGGAAGAGAAGTGGATTTCAAAGGCAGTGGAACAAGGGTCCCAGGGTGCCTGGACAAAATGGGATCTGCCTAAGTGCAAGATCTCATGGGCAGAGTTATGGAGACTGGAGCCCTTCTGTATTTCCTTTCTCTTGCAATCTGTGTATGACACCCTTCCTTCACCAGTACACATGGGAGATGAGAGAGGACCCGAACTGTAAGCTCTGTGGTCAAAAGAGGACACTGGTTCATATACTGTCTGGATGTAAAACAGCTCTAACTCAAGGACGGTATAGGTGGCACCATGATAAGGTGCTTCTGGCTCTTGATTTGCGTGGGAGGAGGGATGGGAAGAGGCCCATGAGAGAAAGGCCTTGAAGTACCAGCCCTTAGTGCAGGAGTGTAAAGACAAGGGATGGTAGGCATGGTTGTTCCCTGTGGAGATAGGCTGCAGAGGTTTCCCAGCCAAATCAGCATGGCGGTTGTTGTCAGATCTGGGCCTGGTCGAAAGGAGCAAAAAGCAAGCAGCTCGTAGGATGGGGGAAGAGGCAGAACGACCCTCTTGTTGGATTTGGAGTTGGCGAGAGGAGGGAAGCTGGAAGCCAGGAGCAGATGGGCAGTGATTAGCCACCACTGCCGGTCCACCAACTGGAGAGTGTCGTGGTTAAAGGTCGAAACACTCGGTGAAGGTTGGGAGCCACCTGATGACATCTGTTCCTGGCTGAAGGCTACTGTTACCTTATAAGGTAACTGGAGAATGCACCCTAATAGGTGTATGTAACAAGTTCCATGTAGCCCCATTTTCTTTGAGGACTTGATCTCCAGGTATTAGTTGGGAGAACCCAACCTTTTGATCATTTTTTTTTTAGAAAGCCCTTAACTCCGGGTGGAGTCATCGGAATGCCGTCATGATGGTGTTTTTTTTTTTAGCAGGCTTTCTTATTTTTACAAGGCTGAGTTGCTAGCTTGACGCTCAACCCAGCGCAGATGGAAAACGTGCAAGGGAGCTGGCTGGATTTGAACTTGGGAGCCTTGGCTCCGAAGTCCAGCGCTGATGCTACTATGCTCTCAGCTGGCACCTTTTGATCATACCTCCTCTTATTTCCTTGATTCTGCTTGGTAGCCAAGACCTCAGATAGTTCATAAGTCTTTTTCAGCTCCCATCACATATCAGATACATACTTCGGATACGTCCTCTGTTGTAGATCTTCCCCACGAGTCCCAAAACAGAGGTCAATGGGCAGCCTCACCTTTGTGCCAAAACGGTGAGTACCCAATAGCTTCAATCTGTGTACATGTGTAGCAGTGGACCAAATGTCCAATATGTTGACTTCACTTGTTCTTGCTAATTTCCAAGGTTCTGAGCATGTCTAGCAAGGTCTGATTGAACCTCTCGGGCTGGGGATCATGCTGTGGGTGAAATGGCGTAGTTCTCGGCTTCTCAACTCCAAGCATGCTCAGTAACTCGTATATGAGCCTACTCTCGAAATCTCGTCCCTGATCATTATGTATCCATTTGGGAGGCCTTAATAAACAAAATGCTTCTCTCATAACACTTATAACCATATAACAATTACAGCGCGGAAGCAGGCCATCTCGGCTATGGTGGACGTCCTTTATCCTTGGTAGGGAAGGCTTGCCCGTATCTGCTGTAGTGATCCTTAATGACAAAGGCATTAGCCATGTTGCTGGCATCTGGCTCTATTGACAGGAAATCCATACACACCAAGTCAAGGGGACCCACACTCTGCAAGTGGGACAATGGAGCGGCCCTCGTAGGCAGCACCTTCCTCTGTATGCATTGAATACACGACTTGCAGTACTCTTTGACCTCTGGTTTCATTTGGGGCCAGTAGAACCAATCTCTAGACAATCCATAGGTCTTGTCAACCCCCAAGTGGCTGGAATCATCATGAAGTAACTTCAGCACAATCCTCCAATACTTCTCAGGCAGAACCAACTGAGAACGCTGAGGCCAGCCTGGAGGAGACGTGACCTGATATAGAATCTAGTTCCCCAACTCCAATCTGGGCCATTCTCTCATTAGTAGAGATACTGCAGAGGGTTTCATCTTGTCTGCTTGGGCCATGTCCCCTTTTTCAACTGATGACCAAATAGTACCAATGCATGAGTCATCTTGTTGAGTGCTGCCACTTCCCTTGGACTCAATTCTGGCATCTGCTTTGTCTTCCAAGCAATCAGGTTGCAGTAAGCTTGTGGAATGGTGCCGTCAGAAGCTCCCAAAAGATCTACTGCTTGATTCTGCCCTTGCCTTTCCTCTGCCTTCCCCATGATGGAAAACTGGCTCGTGGCTTTGACTCCAGGGGCAGAAACGCTCTCCCACTCTCTGTCCTTGTCAAGTCCTTCATGTACACGTTGGGACAACGTATCAACATCAATGTTCCAACTTCCCCCCCGGCCAGTACTTCAGGCTGAAATCATAGGCAGACAACGCTGCCAACCACCGATGGCCTGTGGCATCCAATTTCACCGAGGTCAGGAAATAAGTTAATAGGTTGTTGTCCGTCTTCACAACTAACTTGGCACCATATAGTTAGTCACTTAGCTTATCCAAAACACAGCCCATTTCAAGGCCAGGAACAATTTGTGCATGGGGTAGTTTTGCTTAGAGGGTGACAGACTCCGGCTGACAAACATGGCAGGTCTCAACCCTGTGCCCTGATCCTGATACAGAATACGCTATAATCCCCCTCTGATGGCACCTGTATGCAATACATACGGCAACCGAGGGTCTGCAAAAGCCAGCACAGGCGCTTTCGTCAGCAGCTCCTTCAGCAACTGAAAGGCCTCTTCACATTTCACAACCCATCTCACTCCAAAAAGCTCTGAAGGGCTAAGATAATCTTTACCATTCTCTCCTTTCGTCTTCCTCCCTTCCTTCCCAAGAAGGGTAACCGCACAGAAGCTGATTTAAAGGGTGACTCCCTTTAGTCCTTTACGAATCTCTGATAGTATCTACAAACCCAAGGAATAAGCACAAGGTGCTCACGGTCTACAGCCTTGCCATCTGATAACCACCTCTATCTTAGATGGACCTGTAGCTACTCCATCCAGTGAGACTGTTCCCAACAGAGTTGACAGACATCTTGCAGAACTGGCACTTGTCCGGGGAAAGTTTTAATCCTTCAGCTTTCAGGCAGCCCAGCACCTTCAGTAGCCTCACTTCATCTTTCCCCAAGGTGGACCTGAACACTAATACCTCAAGCAAGTTCATATCCCCCACCGTTTTCTCCTGACATGCTGAAAAGTGGCCCTGGGGCATCCTTTCAAACTAGAACAATCCCAGTGGACATATGAATGCCATCTTCTCTTTGTCAGCCTTGCTCATACCCACACCTCAAGTCCAGCACACTGAACCACTTTGCACCACTCAGGCAGGCCAGCATGTCCTCTATGGACCATGTACTGGTCGCGGACTGTACGCCTGTTCAGAGTCCGAAAGTCCACACACCTCCATACCTTCCCATTCTTCTTCCTGGCCACGACTATTGGTGAAGTATAGGTGCTTCTGGACTCAGTGATGACCCCAGCTTCGTCCAACTTCCGCAGCTGCTGCCAAATGTCCTCCACTTCTGCAGGCGCCAGTTGCTGCGACCTTTGTCTGAATGGGGTGTCCTCTGTCACTTTGATGGTATGGCAAGTGCTCTTGGAAGAACCCGCGTCAGTAGCAAAGACATTTTTCACCTCCAATATCTTCTGTCAACCTCCAACCACCAGGTACCGGGTGTCCTCAAAATTGAATGACTCGGGAGTCAACTTTCCCTTTTTTGGAAAGTGTTTCTCCCCGGCTTCTCTCACAGGGACACTAGACGTTACCTTCACCAGAAGGAGGTGCACCATTAGCATCCCCTGCCTGAGGGTGACCTCCCTTTCCAAAGTGTTCCTGACCATCACTGTCATCCTGTTCACCTGTACAACTGAGGGATTCTGCAGTTCGGCTTCATCAGTAATCCAGGTAAGTATGACTCTTCTTCATGGTCTTCTGGAGTATCCACCAAGAGGGTCTTGGCATCAGGCGTTCTGGGAAATTTTGGGGTTTCCCATCACTCTCGGTACTTCCCCAGGCTGTAACACGACTGCTTTGACTGGGTGTGTCACACATTCCCTCGTTTATGCTCATCATCCAGCCCAGTGCGGCCATGAGTTCCTCAAATGCAGCTCAGATCACAGGGTGAATGGATAATGTTTTCAGGAAGCTGTCTCCAACTTTCTCCTTGCAGGCCCCCACTAGTCTCCTTACAGTAGGAGTATTTATCCCCACAAGAAATGAAGCTTCACCCTTCTCTACTGAGTCCGGACAAACCAACATTAATTTATCAAGAACCTCAGATATTCTCACACCTGCCCCTGAAAACTCCAGCTTCAATGACAAGTAATCATCATACAAATAGTCATCCGTACTAAGACCCCAGATCTCCAGTGCACTGAGTGGCGTCAATGGTAAATGCGTCAAATACCAGTTGTAAACCTACAGTACAGCAGAGTAACCTGAGAGAGCTGGTGTCAAGTATGGCTCTAGTATAAATACTCTCAATTTGTTGTGATACACTGCGGCTTGGCCCCACTAAGCCCAGGAATTGGGTTTCTTGCTTTAAGGTGTTCTTTGATGTATTGCTGGGAACTTGTTTTTCTCACCCCCAAGATGCTGTTTCCTCACTGGGTTTCACTGCTTGGTTACCCAGGGTTCTCACTCTCCAAGGGTTTTCCCGTCCTTTACACTCAAGCCTGAAGTGTGTGTCTTCACTACAGTTATAAAAGGCAATGCCAGTCGTTCCCCTTCTCACGGGACCCCTTTCACTTGCAGCCCTCTGCTTAGTCCGTCCACTGAAGGGGTCTGACTCCCTGTCGACTTTATCAAGTGGGGTGGCCACACCTGCCAATAATAACTGGGACATCTCAGTCCTAAAGTCTGCCATGAGCTTCTTTACCACTCCCCAGGGTGGGCGATCAGTGGTCACTGCAGCTAAGGGAGCTACTACCTAGGTTTGTACCCTGCTGATGGAGGCCTCCCACGCCTCCATTCATTCTCCTCCTCTCGTACTTCTCTGATCAGGTCGAGAAATTGGGGGGGGGGGGGTGGATCTTACAAGACATTCAGAGACAGCAAGCGATCACTTCCTGTACCTGTGCACCTTTCACCACTTGGCCCATTCTTAACTGATTCACCTCAGCCGTTTGAAAGGTCCCTCTATGTCTCAAGCAACTCAGCTGCCTTTCTAGCTGAAAAATTCAGATGGAAAGTTTCTCCCCATTCTCCTGAAACGTTCTGAAACCCTGTCATGAATTCCACTGGGCTTCCTGTTGCACCAAAAGCATTTTCTAGCACTTGCATGTAACCCGGGCTCTGTGTTTTTAAGGATCTCACTATGTCAGCAGCCGGCCCCCTCAGAGTCTCTACCGACACTGTCTTTTTACATCATCAGAGCACTGTCACTCATCCAGCATCTGAGAGCACTAGTCTGAACTAAAACAAAGTCTTTGCCATTTTGTCAAAATTCTGCTCCATAATCGTAACTATTCCTAATGCTTTAACGGTACTTAAAGTCCGAATTAACAATTCATTTGGACTACGAACGTCTTCCCCACTCAATACACACACATTCAGTACCGGTAACCTAGTGGATTTGTACCACCGCTCAACCCCTGCTGCATCCTTAACCACGTATCTTAATCACTTTACATGCATCTTAATAGTAGTTTAACGCAGGCTTAAACACACAACCCACCGGATCAATGCTCAAGGGCAATCACACAGTATTCAACAAAATTGATCAGGGGTGATACCTCCACAAATGAAACCCTGCTGGTTTCCTTGGCTGCGTAAGTCTAGGGAAGATGTACTCCGGTCCTGCTAAATCCGTGAGATTGAGACACCCCAAACCTCGGTTCGTGTGGATGCTGTGCAATTTGCAACCCTGTTACATATACCAAATGTAATCTAAGTTGCACTGTTGCAAAACACTCTACAGCATGAGAAAATGATTAAAACTAGTTACACTTAATGTTTTTGAGAAAAATGGAAATGCATGCTTTTTTTGTTCAAGTGGCACAAAGTTAGTCTGTGCACTTGTTATACAACTGCATATAACTTCAGATTTGAGTGTGACTATTATATAATTGCCTGTATTGTAATCGGGACCATAGGATTCTGTACACTTTTTGTTAATCATCTACATATAAGTTTTCAGTTTTAAGTGCCAATATCATGTATTTTCTTTAGTTGGTTGGTTGGTTGTTCGTCCATCGTTGATGTTGGTGAGAACCTCGACACCATTATGATGGTGTCGAGACTAGCGCGTAATTTGGATTTAAGTGAGGGAGAGTTGCGCAGCGTCAGCCTCACTCTCTCTTCCCAATTCCCATCTGGATCCAGTGGCAAGACAGAGTCTAGACGGCTGGAGATGGGACTAGGCGCAGTGGATGACCAGGACGTCTTCTGTGTCTTGTCCTGCTCTACACGTTCCATGACGCTTGCAGAGACCGCCTTCTTGACAGTTGGACCTTCCATAGGTCTCGTCCGCTCAATCCGCCGGAGTCTGTCTTCATATGCTGGGATAGACAACTCCCTATCTCACCGAGGGTTTGAGACCCGTCGGCTACCCTCACCTGGTTTAGCCGGCTTGTCGAAGCCATTGCCCGGGGTGTGGCCGCTGTTGCATGCAAACAGCTACGGGGAGCCACAGGTGAGAACTGAGTGTCAGGTGGGGACCAAAGGTGGACTAACCGCCCTGAAAAGGACGCGACATGTTCCCCCACCAGAGGTGCTACCCCTCCCTGACACCCCATACACCATTAGTAATCAGGACCAGAGGATATATAAAGCAAAGTTGTTCAGAACAAGTTACCAGAGAGCATTTTTCAGGGAAGTTGCAATGAGATACATACAATAAAACTGTTTAAAACAAGTTAGCACTTAATGCTTTTAAGTTAAATCAAAATGTATACTTTTTGGCTCCCGAAACAGTGTTTTAGATTCTGTGCACTTTTTAGACCATAAGATCATCAGGCATTGGAGCAGAATTAGGCTATTTGGCCCATTGAGTCTGCTTTGCCATTTGAGCATGGCCAATCCATTTCCCTCTCAGCCCCATTCTCCTGTCTCCTCCTTGTAACTATCAAGAATCTATCAACATCTGTCTTAAATATACTCAATGACCTGGCCTCCACAGCTGCCTGTGACAACACATTTTACTGACTCAGCACCCTCTGACTAAAGAACTTCGTCCTTGTCTCCATTCGAAATAGATGTCCCTCTAATTTCAGGTTGTGTCTTCTGATCCCAGACTCCCCAGCTATAGGGAGCATCTTCTCCATATCCACTCTATCTAGGCCTTTTGACATTCGATTGGTTTCAATGAGATCCCCCTCATTCTTCTAATTCCAGTGAGTATAGGCCCAGTGTAATCAAATGCTCCTCATATGATGAGCCTTTTAATCCTAAAATCATTTTTGTGAACCTCCTTTGAATCCTCTTAAATAAAAGCCCAAAACTGCTTACAATTCTGCAAGTGAGGCCTCACCAGAGCCTTAAAGCCTCAGCATAACATCCTTCTTTTTCTATTCTAGCCCCCTTGAAATGAATACTAATGTTGCATTGCCTTCCTTGCCACCGACTTAACCTTAAAGGAACCCTGCATGAGCACTCCCAAGTCCCCTTGCATCTCGGATTTTTGAATCTGTTCCTTGTTTAGAAAATAGTTTACACTTTTACTCCTTTTACCAAAGTGCATGACCATACACTTCCTAAAACTTCATTACATCTGCCACTTCTTTACCCATTCTCCTATTTTGACAACTTCCTTCTCCAACGTCCCTGCTTCCTCAACACTACCTGCCACTCTGTTTTCGTATCATCTACAAAATTGATCACAAAGCCATCAATTCTGTCATCCTAATCATAAAGAGAAGGGGTCCCAATACCGATCCCTGTGGAAGACCAGTAGACATTGGCAGCCAACCAGAATAGGCCCCCTTCATTCCCATTCTTTGCATCCTGTGGATGTTCTATCCATGCTAGTATCTTTTCTGTTATACAATCTTGTTAAACAGCCTCATGTGTGGCACTTTGACAAAGGCCTTCTGAAAGTCCAGGTAAGCAACATCCAGTGACTGTCTATACTGCTTGTTAGTTCCTCAAAAAATTCCAGCTGATGTCAGTCAAGATTTTCCCTGAAGGAAACCACGCTGACTTCAGCCTACTTTATCGTGTGCCTTCGACTACTTGAAAACTTCATCCTTAATAATGGACTCTCCCAACATCATCCCAACCACTGAATCCAAGCTAATTGGCCTATAATTTCTTTTCTCCTGTCTCCCTCCACTTAGAGTGGAGTGATATTTGCAATTTTCCAGTCCTCTGGAACTATTCCAGAATCTAGTGGTTCTTGAAAGGTCTTTACTCCACAATCAGCAATCTCTTCAGGGGTGTTGGCCATCTGGTCCATGTGTATCTACCTTCAGACCTTTGAGCTTCCCAAGCACCTTCTCCTTGGTAATAGCATCTAAACTCACTTCTGCCCCAGTACTCTCAAATTTCTGGCATATTGCTGGTGTTTTCCACAGTGCAGACTGGCATAAGAATACTTGTGTTCATCTACTATTGTTTTATCCCCTATTACTACCCCTCCAGTATAATTTTTCAGCAGTTCGATATCTACTCCTGCCTCTTTTTTTTCTTGCTCACTCTCTCGCTTTCGCTCTCTCATCTTTTGGTATCCTCTTTTGTATTATAAGCTAGCTTTTCTCTTCTGGTTGGTTTTTAGAAGCTTGCCAATCCTCTAACTTCCCTGTGTGCATGTGTGTGTATACTTGTACACACACACACAACACATTTGCCTTCCTCACCACTGACCTAACCTGCAAGTTAACCTTTAGGGAATCCTGCACCAGGACTCCCAAACCACTTTGCGCCTCTGTTTTCTGAGTTTTTTCCCTCTTCCTACCCATAACCGTACATTTCTCTGCACTATGAGGAGAAGATGGTGATGCGCCTGCGTGTGCGCAGCCCTCCAGTGAAAAATGATATTGTATCTGTTAAATAGGGGCTGTGGACAATTCTGATTTGATGGAGAATGTACGTGAAAGCACAAAGGAACATCTGGAGAAATTTCTGAAACGCCCGTTTGCTGCTGTCGTTACTGTGCGTTCGGGAATCTTTCGGAGGGTAGGCCTCAAAATCCCCGGCCTTGCCTGGTTTTGGCGACCGAGAAGGAGGTCGAATCACTCAGATAGAGATGGCGCTCAGTATTCGGTGTCGGAGAGCTGATAAGAGCTCAAAGTTTTCAGATGACTCACAGTCGGATTGTGGTCGGGTATGGCAGGGAGAGTTTTTCTTCCCGTCTGCATGAGATGTGGGACATTTGAGAAACTTTGAACTTTTACTGTGCTCATGGACTTCTTCATCAAGTTATGGTATTGTTGCACTGTGTAACTATGTTATAATTATGTGGTTTTGTCAGTTTTTTCGGTCTTGGTCTGTCCTGTGTTTTGTGATATCACACCGGAGGAAATAATGTATCATTTCTTAATGCATACATTACTAAATGACAATAAAAGGAGGACTATGTGTCTTCATAATCTAAAAACTATATTCCATCTGCCATTTCTTTGCCTATTCTTGTAATCTGTCCAAGTCCTTCTGCAGACTCCTCGCTTCCTGAACACTTTTTTCTACAGAAAAAGGTGTAGGAACAAGAGGCTGGTCAAGGACTACATCTGCAGCATGCTACCACCCACACGGGACCCCCTACATTTGTCTACCAACGCAACCGATTGACAGATGATGCAATAGCCACAGCTCTACACACTGTCCTTGGACATCTGGAGAAGAAGGATGCTTATGTGAGAGTGCTATTTTTGGTCTACAGTTTAGCATTCAACAGCATATTTCACTCCAGGTTCGACGAGAAGCTCAGAGACCTCTGCCTTCACCCTGCCATGTGTAGCTAGATCCTGGACTTCTGTCAGATCATCGACAGGTGTTGAGAGTGGGCTCCCTCACCTCTGCCCCTCTGACCCTCAACACAGAGCCCCCCAGGGCTGGGTCTTCCTTTACTAAATGTCGCAAAAACAAAGGAGCTGGTTGTGGACTACAGGAGGAATGGAGATAGACTAATCTGTATTGACATCAATGCATTTGGGGTTGAGAGGGTGAAGAGCTTCAAGTTCCTCAGCATACACATCACTGAGTATCTCGTGGTCTACTTACCGCAGACTGTTGAAAAAGTTCGGTATGGGCCCCCAAATCCTAATAACTTTCTACAGGGGCACAATGAGAACATCCTGACTGGCTGCATTACTGCCTGGTATGGGAACTGTAGTCCCCTCAATCGGAGGATTCTGCAGAGAGTGGTTCGGACAGCCCAGCAGATCTGTAGATGTGGACTTCCCACTATTCAGGACATTTACAAAGATATGTGTAAAAGGGGTTGAAGGATCATTGGGGACCCGAGTCACCCCAACCACAAACAGTTCCAGCTGCTACCATCCAGGAAACGGTACCACAGCATAAAGGCCAGGACCAACAGAATCCGGGACAGCTTCTTCCACTAGACCATCAGACTGATTAATTCACACTGATACAATTCTATTTCTATGTTATATTGACTGTTCTGTTGTACATTTATATTTATTGTAAGTTACTATAATTGCCCTTTGCACATTTAGAAGGAGATGTAACGTAGAAATTTTTACTCCTCATGTATATGAAGGATGTAAGAAATAAAATCAATTCAATTCATTAGAGAGACTACCAGGTTCCATGAATTCCCACATCCTGCATTCACTGTGCAATGGGCAACCAAGACCAAATCTTCTCACCTGTTTCTTTGACCTAAGCTTCTTGAGTCAAAGCCTGATGTTTCTGGTCTACTCCCAACAATGGCCTGCCCTCCCTTGCCCCTTCTGTACTTTTATTTAATTCACAGTGCTCTGCCCCTGATGCTGATTGGACCTCTGGAATGTCTGAACGCCCACAAAGCTCTCCTTTTATACTAGCTTTGCTGTCCTGCGAGTAACCTCCTTCAAGTGCTCTGCTCCCAACACTGATTAGACCTCTGGAGTATAATCATGGATAAATCATAAACCTTTCTCCCTCCCCCCCACCCTCTTAATGGGAAAAAATCTCCTTCATCCTTGTCTTTGTGCTTTACATCAGTTCCTCCTTTTGACATATTTCTTTCTGGAGCGAAGTTCTTGCTTTCTAAGGTGCTCACCACCGAAGGAAATTATGTCTCAGTTAATTCAAACCTCCTTTCCAGAATAAACCTTGTTTCCAGAATAAAAAGCAAATACACTGAACCTATTAGAAAATGTTTCTTAACTATATCCTATCTACATCTTTACATTCCTCCTGTAATATTGTGACCACTAGTATTCAGTTCTACTCTAATTGCATTGAATGACTTTGCGCATAAGACAATTTTTTGAAATTTCAATTGCCACCTGATCTATTACCTTTCAAAAAAGTCCCCTACTCCTATTTTCTGTTAATTGTGTATCCCTTGCCTGCCCTTCTCAAGTACGTTACCTTGCACTTCAATAGATTGGATTCTACTTAATTTTCCTTTTTATTCAGGCAGTTTATATCTCCATGCAATCTACAACTTTTTCCTTATTATCAATCAGATGGCCAGCATTTTTGTAGTGTACGTCACCTCACCAAAAGTTAAGGACATAGAACTGAGCTCCGCAGAATCTCGTAAGTGATTCCCTGGCAGCTGTGGTAATAATAACCCATGCCTTGATATCTCACTTCTTACCACTGCATCAATTTATTCTGTTTTTGTGACCAGTCTTCATGTGAGAACTTAACAAAAACCTTAAGACCATATAAACAACATCCCATTTAATTAATCCAAACTCTTTCTTAAAAAAAATGATGCTCAACATTTCAATGCTATCTGGGTGCAGCAATAAATGTGAACTTTGAAGAGGTTTAGAGAAAGTTTTTTAAAAAATTGCAGCTTTTGTAATCTTGTGGTTACATTGGTATCTCATAAATTTTTGAGATGCAGTTAACAAAAACATTGTTTGATAGAGCAAGACCTTGACTGTGTATATTTAAGATTTGATGAGGAAAAATATGATGAGTATAACCAGCTACAATCAAGTGAGTCCCTAGAGGAATATAGAGGTTGTAGGAAAGTACCAAAGAATGAAACTAAGGTTTTAAAAAAAGAGGCTATGGAATATCTTTGGCCGATAACATTAAGAAGTCATTTTGTAAGTATGTTTGTATGTTAGGAGCAAGTTGGTAACCAGGGAAAAGCTGTGACACCTTCAGGACCAAAAGGGTTATGTGTATGGAGTGAGTAGCCCCTAAATGAATATTTATCCGTATTCATGACGACAAAGGAAATTTAGTGTAGTGAGTTCAAGGAGGGGTATGTCTTCTGGAGCATATCACTATTAAGAAGGTGGAGCTGTGAATGTCTTGAAATATATAATGATGGATAAATCTTCGAGGCTGGATAAGATCTACCCCAGAACGCTATGGGGACAACTAGGGCCCTGATTAACGTTTTTGCAGCTTTGTTAGCCAAAGGGTGGAAGATGGCTAATATTCTTTTATTTGAGAAAGGCATCAGGGATAAGCCAAATAGCTACAAGCCAGTGAGCCTTACATCAGTGATGGGGAAATTATTGAATAAAATTCTATGGGATAAGATTTGGTTATACAATGTATTCTAGTTAATTGGGGCACATTGGGATCAGTACATTTTGGCCCAATTAAACAGCTGCCCCATTTTGGCTTGAGCAGCTCCAAAGGTTCATGAAAATAGTTAAAAAGGCATAAAAAGACTGTTTAACTAAGGAACAATTTATGTATTTAAATGAAATACAGAGCAAGTTAGAACACTACCAATATTAGTTCCTAATTTTATCAACTGGTCCAGTGTATGCTGCCTGTTCTTTTGGTTGATGGTAAATTAACAAAATCAGTAGATAATGGACTGCAGTCACACAATGCTTTTGTTGATTGCATCCTTCAACTCTTCATTTTCATTGTAACTCTCAAGATGATTGTCAATACCTTAATTCTTCATAATTCCTAACTTGTTGAAGTAGTGAAATAATTTCATTTTCACGCGCCTGTTTCTGGCATCACTAAGCTGAATGCTTGAAACCACAGTGAGCAAAACAGTTCCAAATTGTCTTACTGTTTATCTTGCACCACCTATCAGTGACAAGAATTACTGCTTTTTGAACACAAACTGTTGCTATTTTAAAACTTCGTCTAAATATAGTATAGTGTCTAACAGTCACAAAAGTGACCACAACAGATGCAGTTAGAAACTGATTGGCAACAATGTCCTGTTCTAATTAAGCGGTATAGTGTCCCAAATACACCAAGGGAATCCTGTTTTTTTTTTTCCTCGGTTAATGTTTGTTATATAAAAGTTGTCCAAATTATGCAGCTGCTCTGATTAACTGATGGCACAACAAACAGAATTCACTATTTGGAAAGGTAGGGATTGACCATGGACCCTCTGGTTAAAGGTAAGGCTCCATGGCATAAAAAACATTTGGGAACTAGTCTAGGGAGAGTTAGCATGGCTATGTGTGGGAAAAATCCTGTTGTGCTAATTTGATTGAGCTTAGTCAGATATTTGACAAGGTCTTACATGATAAGCTGGTCCAGAAGGCATATGGTATCCAAGGAAAGATGGTTGATTAGATGCAAAGTTGGCTTTGCAATGGATGGCGGCAGGTAGCAGTGGACGATGTTTTACAGATTGGAAGTATGACTGATGTACTGCATAGATTAAGAATGCACATGCTGATGTTTTTTCCCCTGCAGTCAAATGTCCCCCTTATCATTGACCTTTTGTGATCCTTACAGCCTCATTCTACCTCTTTCACTTTTTTGACTGTTCTTTCTATGTATTGAATACCTCATCCTTGGTCACACTTCTGCCATGTCTCAATATATCAGTATGCTACTATTCATCTGCCTTTTATTCAAATGCAGTACATTTTGGCACAGGATATTTTTGTAATATTGATGGTCCTCTGTTTATTTTCTGCATTATGGTCCTCTTAATGTTGTTTGCCTTAAGCCATAGAGGGCCGGCTGGTGGTGTAGTGGCATCAGCACTGGACTTGAAGGCAGATGGTTCTGAGTTCAAACCCAGCTGGGTCCCAACCTGGGCAGTGGCAGTGTCTGTGCAGAAGAAAGGCTTGGCAATCTACTTCAGTATCTTGCCATGAAAACCTATGGTCCATGAGGTCACGAAGAGTCGGACTTAACGACTGAACGAAAAAAAATGCCCTTCAAATCAACTCTCACCATTCCATCTTAGTTGATTTATTGTCTTTCTCATTCCCATTCTCCTTCCTTCTCCCAATAACCTTTGATATTCTTACTAATGAAGTACCTATTTTATTGAGGCTGTGGCCCCCTATTCCTAGACTTCACCGCTATAGAAAACATCCTCTCCACATCCAGCCTATTTAGGCCTTTCAATATTCGATAAGTTTCAGTAAGATCCCCACCTCATTCTTCTAAATTCCAGCAAGTACAGGCCCAGAGCTATTAAATGTTCCTCAACCCTTTCATTTCCAGGATCATTCTCGTGAACCAGTTCCTTTCCTGTAGTACCATGGACTCTTATCTTTTTAAGCAGCCTCATGTGTGGCACTCTGAAAATTCAAATAAATAACATCCACTGGCTCTCTGGCTATTTGCCTGTTTCCTTAAGAATTCAAACAGATTTGTCCAGTAAGATTTTTCATGCTAACTTTGGTCTTTTTTATCATGTGCCTTCAATTACCTCAACCTCATCCTTAATGGATTTCAACATCTTCCCAGCCACTGAAGTCAGGTTAACTGGCTTATAATTTTCTGTCCTTTGCCTCCCTCCCTTCTTAGACTTCCAACTTGCGCCTTGTAAGGCATGAAAATGCCCAATGCAGGCCTCTCATGGTCTGAGTCGACGTTCCCTCCCTCCCTTCCTTCCTCCCTCCCTTCTTAGAGTGGAGTGACATTTGCAATTTTCCAGCCACTGGAACCGTTCCAGAGTCCAGTGATTCTTGAAAGATGGCTACCAATGCATCCCAATCTGTTCAGACATCTAGGAACCCTGGAGTGTAATCCATCTGGTCCAGGTGACTTATCTACCTTCAAATCCTGTAGCTTCCCAAGCACATTTTCCATAGGAATAGCACTTCTGCTCCCTAGTGCTCTCAAATTTCTGACATACTGCTGATTGTCTTCGACAGTAACGACTGATGCAAAATACTTATTGAGTTCATCTGCGTTTTCTTTGTTCACCTCTCCAGTGTCATTTTCCAGATGTCCAATATCTACTATCAGCTCTCATTTACTCTTGTATATCTGAAAAAACTCTTGACATCCTGTTTTATTGGCTAGCTCACGGTCAGTCTGATCCATCACCCTTTTCCGGAAGTTAAATTCTATCCCTTTCTAAACTTTTTATTATTCTGAAGACTTTCTTAACTTCTGCATTTTCCTTTTCTTTTACTTTATTCTCACTTTTCCGAACTACTGAACCTACTATTTAGTTTAAAGACACTCTTCAACCAGTCCCACTACATACCATGGAGTGTAGCAGTTAGTGTGACGCTATTACAGCTCGGGTCATTGGAGTTTGGCGTCCTCTGAAAGTTTGTAAGTTCTTTCCCATGTGTGCTTCTTAATTCAACCTCTTGAGAGCCAGAGCCTGAAACTAGCCACTAACTCCCCATTGACAATGACTGTTCTGCTTAATCCTAACTTTAATTGAACTTTGCCAAATGCCTAATAGTTTGAACTGGGTATGTTTGGTATGTTTACCCCAGGCATATTTGTTTCAGATGGATCTTTGTCTGTGTTGTTGATCATTCATCACCCTGGAATTCATTTTAGATTGTTTGGGAGGTGACAGTATGAATGACTAGAGGAGCAAACTATTTATAGATTGGATGCAGCAAGTGTTTTCAATGAGTGAAAACATGGATCAGTGTTTGGACCCAGAGTAGTGTTCTGTTTAAATCAAGAATTGGTTTAGTTATTAACTATTTAACAATTTGTCTCAAACCATTTAGGAGTTATTGTCATTGGCAAAGAGGAAGCGAAGTGAGCCAGAACAGCAAGAACAACAGGCAAGCAAGCCATCAGCATCATCAGATTCAGAAACCTCAGACAGTGGTGATGAGGTAAGCTATGCTAACTGTTAAGGTATGAGCCTAATTATCTGCATATATTAGCACATATTTGCTATGAATATTTGTGTATATATATTAATGTTTATAGTATGTATAAAAATTAGGGTGTTCATCTAATCTTTTTAAGAAGGGCAGCAGTAAGTATTGGTTTATTATGTCATGTGTACTGAAATCCAGTGTGGATCATGACATGCATAAACACAAGTGAATATTGCAGAGTAGTGTTGTAGTTGGAGAGAAAGCACCATGCAGGTAGACAAAGACAAAGAGCAGGGTCATGATGAAGTTCAGGCTTTTGTAACTTCTGCCTGATGGGAGGTACGGGGAGAAGGGGAACTGTGGGGTGGGTGGGACCTTTGATTATGTTGGCTGCTTTACTAAGGCAGTGAGAAGTGCAGCAATTATCTGTGAAGGGAAGTCTAGATTTTGTGATGTTATGGCCTGTGTTCAGAACTCTAATTCTTGTAGTCTTGGGCAGAGCAGTTGCCCTACCACACCATGATGCATCTGAATAGGATGCTGTCTAAGGTGCATCTTGTAAAAATTGGCTAGGGTCATTGGGGACATGCTGAATTTCTTTAACTTTCTGAGCAAGTAGAAGTTTGGCCATAGCATCTGTTTGGCCACAGAATGAGCTAAAGAACTTGCAGTGAGCCTTGTATAAATTATGGGGAAGTTACTGGAAGGGATTTTGAGAAACGGGACTTATTTTCAATTGTAAAGGCATTGACTGATATAGGTAATTCTGTCTCCCAAGGTGATCATGTGGATTGGCATGGGTAGCTGTGGTCTATTTGGATTTTAGTAAGGTCCTTTACAAGGTAACCCATAGTAGCTTGGGCCGGAAGGGATCTATGTTAAAGTGGAATCTGAATAAAACTCGGGAGACCAGCTGCTTATAGTTACCACAGTTTATTGCGCACTCTCCTGCAGGAGTTTGAGACCCAGTTGTCAAAGGGAAGGCACATAAGTACTGCCACCATTGAACAAGTGGGCCTGCCCCCTGAGGTTACAGCCGTATATTTATACATAGTAATACATTACTGTTGCAAGATATTATTTGAACTGGTACTCCAAGTCTGTTGGTGCGAAACTTAGTTACAGATAAGAGAGTCCGCTAGATCATGGTTTAATTACAGATGGATGTGCTGTCCAGTCCTTATCAGTTATTCTCTTTGCCAGGTCCGGACTTAATTACAGATGGATGTTCATTCTTGTCTTTATCGGTGAGCCCTCCTCCCCTAGTCAAATGAGGGTACAATGTATAATGTTATCAAACTCTCAATGTCTCTCTACAAGCCGGGGAGAACTGTTAATGAGCCTGTCTTAGCTGGCTTCTGAAGGCAGAGTTTACTTCAGTTCAAAAATTCCTATTCAGTCCCAATTCTTTTAGCCAGAGGTTACATAGTTTCAAAATGATTTTTTTTTAATATCCCCAATTCTTCATCTAAGCTGAGCTAGTCAATTGCACACATTATTGGCATGATGCGGGGAAAGCGAAGGTGAGCAGACAGGTAGTGCAGAGCACCCCTGTAGCCATTCCCCTGAATAATAAGTTTACCGTCCTGGATACTGTTGGCAAGGACGACCGACCAGGTGTGAGCCATGGTGGCAGGGCCTCCGGCACTGAGTCTGACCCAGTGGTGCAGAAGCATGGGATGGAGAAGAGGAGAGCTGTCGTCATTGGAGACTCTATAGTCAGGGGAGCAGACAGGAGATTTTGTGGACGTGAGAAGGGCACCCGGAAGGTTTGTTGCCTCCTGGGTGCCAGGGTCCGGGATGTCTCTGACGGGGTGCGCGACATCCTGGTACGAGAGGGAAAGCAACCAGAAGTCGTGATACATGTTGGGACTAACGACATAGGCAGGAAGAGGGATGAGGTCCTGAAGTGTGAGTTTCGGGAACTAGGCAGAAGGCTGAAGAACAGGACCTTAAGGGTGGCATTCTCAGGATTGCTGCCATTGCTACGTGACAGTGATGGTAAGAATTGGAGAGATGACAGTTGAATGTGTGGCTGAGGAGTTGGTGCAGGGAGCAGGGTTTTAGATTTTTGGATCATTGGGATCTCTTCTGGGGAAGGTGGGACCTGAACAGATTGGATGGGTTGCACCTGAACTCGCGGGGGAGCAATATCCTTGCAGGTAGGTTTGCTGGCATGGTTCAGGAGGGTTTAAACTAATTTGCAAGGGGGATGGGACCCAGAGCGATAGAGCAGTGAAGGAAGTGCATGGAGTAAAGCCAGATCTTAACATATAGAGAGGCTTTGAGGAAAGAGAAGCAGAATAAACGGTGTAAAGACAGTAACGGTAGAAGGGCTGAAATGTGTGTACCTCAATGCAAGAAGCATCAGGAACAAAGGTGATGAACTGAGAGCTTGGATACATACATGGAATTATGATGTAGTGGCCACTACAGAGACTTGGCTGGCACCAGGGCAGGAATGGATTCTCAATATTCCTGGATTTCAGTGCTTTAAAAGGGATAGAGAGGGCGGAAAAAGGGGAGGAGGGGTGGCGTTACTGGTCAGGGATACTATTACAGCTACAGAAAGGGTAGGTAATGTAGCAGGATCCTCTTTTGAGTCAGTATGGGTGGAAGTCAGGAACAGGAAGGGAGCAGTTACTCTATTGGGGGTATTCTGTAGGCCACATGGTAGCAGCAGAGATACAGAGAAGCAGATTGGGAGGCAGATTTTGGAAAGGTGCAAAAATAACAGGGTTGTTTTAACTTCCCTAATATTAATTGGCACCTGATTAGTTCCAAGGGTTTAGATGGGGCAGAGTTTGTTAAGTGTGTCCAGGACAGATTCCTGTCACGGTATGTGGACTGGCCGACTAGGGGGAATGCCATACTAGATCTAGTACTAGGTAATGAACCGGGTCAGGTCACAGATCTCTCAGTGAGTGAGCACGTGGGGGACAGTGACCATCGCTCCCTGGCCTTTAGCATTATCATGGAAAAGGATAGAATCAGAGAGGACAGGAAAATTTTTAATTGGGGAAGGGCAAATTATGAGGCTATAAGGCTAGAACTTACGGGTGTGAATTGGGATGATGTTTTTGCAGAGAAATGTACTATGGACATGTGGTCGATGTTTAGAGATCTCTTGCGGGATGTTAAGGATAAATTTGTCCTGGTGAGGAAGATAAAGAATGGTAGGATGAAGGAACCATGGGTGACAAGTGAGGTGGAAGATCTAGTCAGGTGGAAGAAGGCAGCATACATGAGGTTTAGGAAGCAGGGATCAGATGAGTCTATTGAGGAATATAGGGAAGCAAGAAAGGAGCTGAAGGGGCTGAGAAGAGCAAGAAGGGGGCATGAGAAGGCCTTGGTGAGTAGGGTAAAGGAAAACCCCAAGGCATTCTTCAATTATGTGAAAAAAATGGATGACAGGAGTGATTAGAGATAATGGTGCGAAGATGTGCCTGGAGGCTGTGCAAGTGAGCGAGGTCCTCAATGAATACTTCTCTTCGGTGTTCACCAATGAGAGGGAACTTGATGGTGAGGACAATATGAGTGAGGTTGATGTTCTGGAGCATGTTGATATTAAGGGAGAGGAGGTGTTGGAGTTGTTAAAATACATTAGGACGGATTAGTCCCCAAGGCCTGACAGAATATTCCCCAGGCTGCTCCACGAGGCGAGGGAAGAGATTACTGAGCCTCTGGCTAGGATCTTTATGTCCTCGTTGTCCACGAGAATAGTACCGGAGGATTGGAGGAGGCAAATGTTGTCCCCGTTGTTCAGAAAAGGTAGTAAGGGTAGTCCGAGTAATTATAGACCAGTGAGCCTTACGTCTGTGGTGGGAAAGCTGTTGGAAAAGACTCTTAGAGATAGGATCTCTGGGCATTTAGAGATTCATGCCCAGTCGGGGCAGATGAAGGGCAGATCATGTCTAACAAGCCTGATAGAGTTCTTTGAGGAGGTGACCAGGCATATAGATGAGGGTACTGCAGTGGATGTGATCTATATGGATTTTAGCAAGGTTTTTGACAAAGGTCCACACAGTAGGCTTATTCAGAAAGTCAGAAGGCATGGGATCCAGGGAAGTTTGGCCAGGTGGATTCAGAATTGGCTTGCCTGCAGAAGGCAGAGGGTGGTGGTGGAGGGAGTACATTCAGATTGGAGGATTATGACTGGTGGTGTCCCACAAGGATCTGTTCTGGGATCTCTACTTCTCGTGATTTTTATTAACGACCTGGATGAGGGGGTAGAAGAGTGGGTTGGCAAGTTTGCAGACAACACAAAGGTTGGTGGTGTTGTAGATAGTGTAGAGGATTGTCAAAGATTGCACAGAGACATTGATAGGATGCAGAAGTGGGCTGAGAAGTGGCAGATGGAGTTCAACCCCGGAGAAGTGTGAGGTGGTACACTTTGGAAGGACAAACTCCAAGGCAGAGTACAAAGTAAATGGCAGGATACTTGATAGTGTGGAGGAGCAGAGGGTTCTGGGGGTACATGTCCACAGATCCCTGAAATTTGCCTCACAGGTGGATAGGGTAGTTAAGAAAGCTTATGGGGGTGTTAGCTTTCATAAGTCGAGGGATAGAGTTTAAGAGTCGCGATGTAATGATGTAGCTCCATAAAACTCTGGTTCAGCCACACTTGGAGTACTGTGTCCAGTTCTGGTCGCCTCACTATAGGGAGGATGTGGAAGCATTGGAAAGGGTACAGAGGAGATTTACCAGGATGCTGCCTGGTTTAGAGAGTATGCATTATGATCAGAGATTAAGGGAGCTAGGGCTTTACTCTTTGGAGAGAAGGAAGATGAGAGGAGACATGATAGAGGTGTACAAGATAATAAGAGGAATATTTTGAGTGGATAGCCAGTGCCTCTTCCCCAAGGCACCAATGCTCAATAGAAGAGGACATGACTTTAAGGTAAGGGGTGGGAAGTTCAAGGGGGATATTAGAGGAAGGTTTTTACTCAGAGAGGTGGTTGGTGCGTGGAATGCACTGCCTGAGTCAGTGGTGGAGGCAGATACACTAGTGAAGTTTAAGAGACTACTGGACAGGTATATGGAGGAATTTAGAGGGTGGGGCCTTATATGGGAGGCAGGGTTTGAGGGTCGGTACAACATTGTAGGCTGAAGGGCCTGTACTGTGCTGTACTTTTCTATGTTCTATGGATGGAGATGGAGGTTGGTACTGACAGGTTATTTTTTAGGCTGTGGTCTCTGCTGCAGGTATCCAGATCCCTTGTCATTTTGCTTGTACATTAGTGATTTGGATTTGAATGTGGATGGTATGGTCATTTCCAACTTGCATCAAAATTGGTGTTACAGTGAACAATGAAAGAATGTATCTTTGATTACAACAGCGAAAGTGTGCCAAAGAATGCAGGTGAATTTTAACTGTGCCAAGTGATGCATTTTGGGAATTTAACTCAAGGTGGGACATGCAGTGTCTAACAGGACTCTGGGGAGTGTAGTAGAATCAGAAAGCAAGGGGCACCAATACACAAGTTCCTAGTTATTGTGACAAAGGCTGATGTTATGAAGGAGTATACTTGCATTTGTCTGAGTACAACACTGTGAACAGCTATCCAAAACGGTGGAATCGCATTTGGAGTGTTGTGCATTTTTTTGGTGCTTGCATTACTGGAAAAACTTGATTAAGCCAGGACGGCTGTAGAGAGAGAAAGAAAATCACTATGATGTTGCCTGGACTAGACTACTATTACTACGTCGACTCAGGCCTAGGGGGCTGGCGTTGGGCACGATGACGGATTCTCCACTTCTCCCTCTCCCTCATCAGTGTGTTCAGTTCATCTACATTAGCCGTGCCGCTGTCTTCTCGGAGCATGTTGACCATAGTCTTGGGAGGCGCCCAGGGTTCATCCTCCCGTGCTTGGGCTCCCATATGATGACTAGGCTGGCAGGTAGCTCGGGGTGGCGTAGTCAGTGCCCCGCTAGTTGCAGTCTTCTCGCCTCGATTTTAGTGGTGAGCATCGGTAGGTCGTCATAGAGCTCGACGTTCGTCATGTGCTGTTGCCAACACACATCTAAGAGCCATCAGGAGCATTCGTGTATAGCAACCATCTAGAGACTTTCGCATAGTCTTGGTGAGTGTCCACATCTTGCATCTGTACTTGAGAATGGACTCTACGACTGCTATGAAAATCCTCTTTTTAAGCCCTCTGGTCAGGTTTGACTTCCAGATTTCCTTCATGTCGTTCATAGCCCTCCACGCCAGCGCCGTCCGTATCTTTATGTCCTTCTCCGAACTCATCATTCTTGACCCAAGGTGCCTGTAGTCAAAGACATTCTTTACGGTCTTGAGAGTACCTTCGTCGCAGTTAAACGCCATGTACTCTGTCTTTTTAAGGTTTAGGTGAAGTCCAACTTTATTGCACTCAATTTCCACTTTTGTCAGTAGCGGCTGTGCTTCCTCCATCTGGTCAGAGAGCAGGACTATGTCATCTGCAAAATCGAGATCTGTGAGCGTAACTGGTCTGACCCTTTTGGTTCGTCCTGGTTTTATGGTAAAGCCAAGCTTGTCATGATCTTTGGTAGCTTGTCGCAGAGCATAATCAAGGACGATTATAAAGATGTAGGGTGCCAGAGTGTCTCCTTGCAACACACCAACTAGGAGCTCAAAACACTGCTGTCTCTCCGTCTGGTGATCCAACTTTTGCCATGGTTTTGGTATAGCTGCTCTCAGTAGATGGTTTGGCACTCCGTAAGCTTTCAGGATCTTCAACATTTTACCTCGGTGAATGGAGTCAAAGCTTTGCGAAAATCGATGTAAGTAAGCACGGCTGGTAGGTTGTTCTTCTTGACTTCCTCGATGATCCTATGGAGAGCAAGTATTTGCATTACTATTATGTGCTTCTGCCGAAAACCATTCTGATTGAATCTTAGCTCAGGGTCAATGGCGGTGCGAATCCTGTTCAAGATCATCTGATTGTATAACTTTGCTAAGATGCAGGTCGAGCTGATACTGCGGTAGTTATCTGGCTTTTGTGAGGGATCCAGACTTGGGGACTAGGATAATGTTTGAGAGTGACCACTGTTCTGGTTTGTCACCTTTATCAGTGCTGTATTACACATGTCCAGCAAGATGTCGTCCAGGTCACAGTTCTTCAGGACATCTGGTGGTATCCCATCTGGTCCAGCGCTCCTGCCCTGTTTGAGTGCATATTTGGCCGCCTTCAATTTCTCAATGGTGAATGGGCTGTCATCGATGTCGACTTGAGTTAGTATCGTGGGTATGTCCTCTTCTGTGATCGTTGGAGGGCTTCCCAGCAGGTTCTTAAAGTGGATAAACCATGCCTGGGCATGGTCCTCTGCTGTTTTACCACTTATTTGACCTGATGGGGACTTCTTCTGTCTCCTGAACTCATTGACTAGGCACCATGCTTCTCCATGCAGCATGTCTTCATTGGCAGCCTCTATCTCTTGTTACGTACCCTGTAACTGGGTTGCCAAACCAGCAGAAATGGATCACTCAGTTGGAGTCTGGATTACTAGAACTAAGAAAGTTTTATTAAAGAAACAAGCAACACAGTACTCTAATCAAAAGGATAATGAATGCAACAGTTCAGCAATGATAAACATACATGTACACAGAATTCAGATACAGGATCAATCAAGCTCTATCGCAGTCTAGGGGTAAATGACCAGTTTCAAAGTGACGCAAAGTTTAGTTCAATTTAGTTCAGTTCAGTTCGCAGTAATCGCTGCCGTGGGAGATGGACAGTGTGGGGGAAGGAGAGAGAGAGAGCAAAAACGAATGAATATTCAAGGCTTCCACACAGACCTTCGCAGTCAGCCTTCAGTCAGCTTTGTGATGTCATCTGAGGTCACCGACCGTGACCCCTCCATTTCCAGATACGATCATTTCTCTGCGGTGAACCCAGCACCCAGGCAAGGGTGGACCACACACCAGGTTCCCACCGATCGTGCCTTTCCCACCCTGTGCGTCTATGGCCCGGTACTTCCCACCGACTTGTGAGAGACGC